>NC_077233.1:231499871-231546620 GCF_027887165.1 Monodelphis domestica | reverse complement strand
CAATCTTCATAACCAAAACCACTGACAAAGGTCTAATTACTTAAATTTACAAAGAGCTAAATCAATTGTCAAAAAAAAAAATCAAGCCATTCTCCAATTGACAAATGGGTAAGGAACATGAATAGGCAGTTTTCAGTTAAAGAAATCAAAACTATTAATAAGCACATAAAAATGTTCTAAATCTCTTATAATCAAAGAGATGCAAATCAAAATAACCCTGAGGTATCACCTCACACCTAGCAGATTGGCCAACATGACAGCAAAGGAAAATAATGAATGCTGGAGGGGATGTGGCAAAGTAGGGATATTAATTCATTACTGGTGGAGTTGTGAATTGATCCAACCATTCTGGAGGGCAATCTGGAACTATGCCCAAAGGGCCATAAAAGATTGTCTGCCCTTTGATCCAGTCATAGCACTGCTGGGTCTGTACCCCAAAGAGACAATGGACAAAAAGACTTGTACAAAAATATTCATAGCTGCGCTCTTTGTGGTGGCCCAAAACTGGAAAGCGAAGGGATGCCCATCAATTGGGGAATGGCTGAGCAAATTGTGGTATATGTTGGTGATGGAATACTATTGTACTAAAAGAAATAATAAAGTGGAGGAATTCCATGGCGACTGGAACAACCTCCAGGAAGTGATGCAGAGCGAAAGGAGCAGAACCAGGAGAACATTGTACACAGAGATTGATACACTGTGGTTCAATTGAACATAATGGACTTCTCCATCAATGGCTTTACAATGTCCCTGAACAATCTGCAGGGATCTATGAGGGAAAAAAAAAAAACTATCCTCAAGCAGAGGACAAACTGTGGGAATAAAAACACCAAGGAAAAGCAACTGTTTGACTACAGGGGTGGAGGGGATATGATTGAGGTGAGACGTTAAATGAACACCCTAATGCAAATACCAACAACAAGGAAATGGAGCAAGGAGACATGTGATACCCAGTGGAATTGCAGGTTGGCTAGGGGAGAAAAAGAAAATGATCTGTTTCCAATGAATAATGTATGAAAATGACCAAATAAAAGAATGTTTTTTAAAAAAAGAGAGGGTTCAACTAGATGACTTCTGAAGGCTCTTTTCATTTCTACTTTTATGACTCTAAATGCTAATTATTTTTTTTTTTGGTTTTAATAACAAGGAGTATTGAGAAAGAATGTCAATGTCTTATATACTTAGTAGATTCTCACTCATTTTATTCTCTGAAATATGCTTGCTACCACATCAATCTCTTTCTCATTTCAGGATTAACAGAACCTAGTCTTTTTATATACCTATAAGGCTTGGACCCAGTATATTAAAAGATGGAAGAAAGAAAGAGAGGAAGGAAGGAAGAAAATAAGAAAGACAGAGGGAAAGAAAGAAAGAAAGAAAGAAAGAAAGAAAGAAAGAAAGAAAGAAAGAAAGAAAGAAAGAAAGAAAGAAAGAAAGAAAGAAAGAAAGAAAAGAAAGAAAGAAAGAAAGAAAGAAAGAAAGAAAGAAAGAAAGAAGGAAGAAAGAAAGGAAGAAAGAAAGAAAGAAAGAAAGAAAGAAAGAAAGAAAGAAAGAAAGAAAGAAAGAAAGAAAGAAAGAAAGAAAGAAAGAAAGAAAGAAAGAAAGAAAGAAGAAAGGAAGGAAGGAAGGAAGGAAGGAAGGAAGGAAGGAAGAAAGAAAGAAAGAAAGAAAGAAAGAAAGAAAGAAAGAAAGAAAGAAAGAAAGAAAGAAAGAAAGAAAGAAAGAAAGAAAGAAAGAAAGAAAGAAAAGAAAGAAAAGAAAAGAAAGAAAGAAAGAAAGAAAGAAAGAAAGAAAGAACAAAAGAAAGGAAGGAAAAAAGGAAGGAAGGAAGGAAGGAAGGAAGGAAGGAAGGAAGGAAGGAAGGAAGGAAGGAAGGAAGGAAGGAAGGAAGGAAGGAAGGAAGGAAGGAAGGAAGGAAGGAAAGAAGGAAAGAAGGAAGGAAGGAAGATTTATTATACTTGTTTATACTCCCAGCACTGTACAAATATCTTATTTAATACTAATAATAATTCTGGGACATAGGTGCTATTATATCCCCATTCCACTATTGAGGAAGCTGAGATAAATGATGTTAAATGATTTGTCCAGGGTCACACAGCTAGTGTCTGAAACTAGTTCTTTCTGAGTCCAGGGGCTAGGTTGTGCAGTAGATAAGAGTACCTGGCCTGAAATCAGGAAAACCAGCTTTCTGGGTTAAAATTTGGCCTTAGACACTTACCAGCAGTTTGACTCTGAGTAAGTCACTTAATCCTTTGTGTCTGGGCTTTCTCTTCTGTTACATGTAGATCTGGAGAAAGAAATGGTAAACCACTCTAGTATCTATCCTTGCCAAGAAAACCCCAAATGGGGCCATGAAGAGTCAGATATAACTGAAATGAACAACATTAGCTTCCTGAGTCCAGGGCCATCCCTCTGTCTTCTGTGTCACCTATAGCCATGAGCTGTAGGATCCCTAGTTTTTATTACAGAAAGCATTAGCAAACTGGTAACGGTACTCTGGTTAGACAAGCAATGAGGAAATGAGAATTTGGAAATGGGTCTCCTGGGGGTCTTTCATATTAATTCAAGTCAGAAGGTCCAGATGAGTTACATCTCAGAGTACTAAATAAGCTGGCAGATATGATTGCTTAAACCACTGCTAGTCATCTCTGAAAAATTATGTAGAGTCAGAAAGTTTCTATGGGATCGGAGACTGGCCCTCATCCTATGTTTTTTTCCAAGGGAAGAGGGCAGAATGATCTTCAAACTATAGGCCAATGATCTTGACTTCAATTCTCAGTATGATTAAAGAAGGCAATCAGAAAGGAAGGAAGTAGCACACTGAGCATCAGCCTTTAAGGATAAAACAAGATTGAGTGACTTGCCCAGAGTCACACAGCTAGTAAGTGTGTATCAAGAACATGTAATGCCAGAATAACTTCATTTCTTTTTCTGGCAGATTAATGGGTTGAGATAGGAAGAAAATGTTCTAGAGGAACTATAGTTAATATCTAGCAATCAGTCAACAGTCAACAAGCATTTACTATGTGCCAGGTACTATGTTAAGATTTGGGACTATAAAGGTGACAACTCTGGGTTTGCCCTTAAGCAACTCACATTTGAAAGGATCTGAAACAATCTCCTATGATATTCTTTTAAAAATATTTTAATAATAATTTTTGTTTTTATATCACTTGGATTTTTAGTGATTTTTCTTTTTTTTTCTTTTGAAAATTTTATTTAGTCAATTTAGAACATTATTCCTTGGTTACAAGGAATACTTTCCCTCCCACCCCTTCCTGTAGCCGACATGCAATTCCATTGGAATAATAAAGATTTTTTTAAAAGAAAGGAGAGAAAAAAATCAGCATGATTGATTAAGATTTGACAACATATTCAATTTTCACCTCAATGGAAACCCAAAATAGTGAAGGAGTAGGGGAAAGTATCTTTTAATATCTCTTCTTTGGGGCTAGGCTTGTTCTTTGTAATTTTGCAACATTGATTTTTTAAATTGTTTTGTTGTTGTTCTTTCCATTTACATCATTGTAGTAATTATCTCTCTATATATTTTAAAATGCCTCATAAATTCATTTTTCATGCCTTAGTCATAATATTTGTTCTTTCTTGCAACACAGTAACATTCCATTAAATTCATATATCACAATTTTTTTAGTCATTTCCCACTTGATAGACATTTATTTATGTAGAATTCTTTGCTACCACAGAAAAAGTGGTGCTATAATATTTTGGAATATGTAGGGTCTTTAAAAATCAGTGACCTCATGGGCACCTAGGTGGCTCAGTAGATCTTGAGAGACAGGCCTAGAGATGGGAGGTCCTGGGCTCAAATTTAACCTCAGACACTTCCTAGCTGTGTGACCCTGGGCAAGTCACTTAGCCTCCATTTCCTAGCCCTTACCCTTCTTCTGCCT
The DNA here is from genome assembly GCF_027887165.1 of Monodelphis domestica. Lineage (NCBI taxonomy): Eukaryota > Metazoa > Chordata > Mammalia > Didelphimorphia > Didelphidae > Monodelphis > Monodelphis domestica. The sequence continues at coordinate 231,542,706 of NC_077233.1, read as the reverse complement.
TAGAACCAATATACAGTATTGATTCTAAGATGGAAGATAAGGGTTTTTTTTTTAATGATAAAGGGAATGAGTCAGGTTTCAAAAAGATCTCAACCCACTAGACAGAAGGGGACATTTCCTCTTCACTAAAGTCATAAAGAAGTGGAATGGACCAACTTAGGAAGTGGTTGATTCACCATCCTTGGAGATCTTTAAGTAAGAATCTGAATTTGAGATGAAACCAAGGAGTTTCCTATTTAGATATACATATGATCTTTGAGAGTCTCTACAACTCAGTTTTCTGATTCTATAAATCAGTCCCTTACCTTCTTAGAGCTCCTGTTTTACTCATCTTTGAAAGAGAAATAATTCTACTAGTTTCCTTTTTTAAAAAATGATACAAAATTTACACTTTTGAGACAAGTATGGTATGAATTATATTTATCATTATATCTATTATTAAATATAGTTATCATTGTAGCTATTATCATTCTTAGAATTCTTTTCCCCATACTTGAACTGTCCTCCCTTCTCATCCTCTCTTCCTGTTCATAGAAATCTCTAGCTGCTTTCAAAACTCAGCTTAAATGACACCTCTTCCAGGAAACCTGTCTGGGTTTCCCTAGAGTTGTGAGTGCCTTCTCCCTGAAGTTGCTTTGCTTATCTGCATTTAGTTTTCTAGCATATATCACTCCCTTTCCTACCTCCTCCAACACCTGGAATATAAGCTTCTTCAGGGTGTTTTTTTTTTTTTGTAGGCAGCCCCAGAGCTGGATACATAGTGGCTACCTAATAAATGATTGTTGAATTAAAATAAATTTGATCACAGTTAATGCCATGAAATCTAGCCATAACATAGGAGGACTAACTTGGGCAATAGGGCATATGCTTGATTTAGGTTCAAATACCACAGTGTCCTCTCCCAAAAGATTTTCATGCAATTTGTGTTTCAGAATTATTCTGGATATTCACAGTATTTGAAAGGGCTCTGATATAATTTCTTACTACCACAAGCTAGCTGTAGGAGGGAGCATTTCTTAATGAATTTTCCGTAATCCTAATGAAAAATAAAACATTTTTGTTTCTAAAGTCAAGCCTGAGATCCCAATTTCTGCCTAGCAACAGTCAGCCACTTTGGTTGGTACATGCTGGAGTTCTGGACACTGAGCTAAGCTTCCTGAAAATGTCTGTGCCAGCCTTGCATTGAGGTCTTTCCCCCAATGGGACCAGCTCCACATCTGCAAAGTGACTGCCACTTTTTGTTTTTCCCTTTACCATTACAGAAAGATGCTTCCAGAATCATTTTTTTTGGTCATTTCTGCTCAGGAGGAATGGATTTATTTCTCAGTTTGGTGACAGAGCAGCTCTGAGAGAAGTAAAGCTGTTGGGCAAAATCCTTTCCCCTCAGCTTGCAGGCTGCCAGCCCCAAAGGGCAGATCTGTAGTGAAACCTAGGAAATAAAATGAGAGATGATATTCTTTGCCCTAATAGTTACCCTGAAACCACATGATGATAAAGGTCTAGAGCTCTGGGAGTATGAAGAGCATCCCTAGAAGGGTTAAAATGAGCAGGCTATGTGAAATGGAATTATCACCTGAATCTTATTCAATCAGATCCTTCAAGAGAAGAAGTCATCTTGGGATAAAAAGAGAGAATGAGATTAATAATCTAATCCTGCCTTATAATTAAATACAATGGGTGCCCAGATACTTTGAGCCTCACTAATAAAGAAAAATCCTTATACTAACCAATCGGAGGGTTCTATACTTGAAGTTTGATCATTTGATCAACTTACTTTGGGTGAGAGAAATTCTGACAAAATTCAAACTTTCTTGGGAGAGGTAACATATTCAGTTCATTCCAACAAACATTTATTATGTGCCTACTGTAAGCAAAGTAAAAGGCTAAGAACTTCAAAAATAAAAGATAGTCCTTGCCTTCAAAGAGATTATTCTTTTTTAAAATCCTTACCTTCTGTTTTAGAATCAGAACTAAGTGTTTGTTCCAAGGCAGAAGAGAAATAAGGGCTAAGCTCATGGGGTTAAGTGACATCTGAGGACATATTTGAACCCAGGACCTCCTGTCTCCAGATATAGTTTCCTATCCACTGAGTCACTTACCCTCCCCTAAGGAGCTTACATTCTAATGGAGAAAGAACATTCAAAAGAGTATCACATGATTAAAGATATGAAGACAGGAGAGGGCATGACTAGAATGTGGTATGGAGAATGGTTTCATTTGGCAGGGATATCAAGGTTGTAAAGTAGAGTACTATGGAAGAGTGCTGTAAGAATAGGTTGGAGCCATTTTATGGAAGGTCTTAAATGCCCAATTCCTCAATATTCAATGTTGTATTCAACAGGAAAAGAAACCACTGAAGGCTTCTAAGTAGAGGAGTAACATGATCAAAGTGGAAGATGCATTACAGAAGGGGTAGATTGGAAATTCGAGGACCAGGAAAGACATTATGAAAGTTCATGGCTAGAAGGGATAGAGGCTGGAATTAAGATTGCTACAGTAGAAGTGCAAAGGAGGGGATGGGTGTAAGTGATGGGCACATATAATCAAAAAGATTGAATGACTGGTTAGATATCGAGGAAAAGGAAAAGAAAGGGAGGGAATAAATATTTATTAGGCACCTGCTATATAGCCAGGCATTGTGCCAAATGCTTTAAAGAGAATACCTTATCTGATCAGCACAGTGATACTGGGAGGTAGATGCTATTAAAGTTGAGGAAACTGATGCAGGCAGAAGTTAAGTGACTTGCTCAAGGTCACACAGGCTTTCCTGATTGCAGTCCCATCTCTCTATACACTGCACTATCAATCACTTCAGTAGAGGACTCAGGAGAAAGGAAAAAAACTAAAAGTTCTAGTGACTAGGAGGAGGAGAATATAGAAATGTTTAGATTAGGAGAGGTAAAGATTTTGGAAAAAGAGACAGCTTGGCATAATAAACAGGGTACTATATTTGGAATCAAGAAAATCTAGGTTCAAATCTTGCCTCAGACACTGATTGGTTGTGTGATCCTGGGCAAGCAACTTAACTCCTGCCTGCCTCAGTTTCCTCATCTGTAAAATTAGTAGATTGGATTCAGTGGCTTCTAAGGTCCCTTCCAGAAATTGACAATTCTATGATCTAATAAATTCAGTCTGGGTCATGTTGAGTTTGGAAGCAAGGTAGAGATGTGCAAGAGGAGCCTGGAAATGTGGAACCAGTGCCTATAAAAAAGGTTGGAAGTGGAGACATTTGCATAGAGGTGAAAATAGAAACCAGAAGAGTGGATGAGATGATAATGGAAGAGGATGTATGGGAAGAAGTAAAAAGGGTCAAGGAGAGAACCTTGGATTACACAACCTTGGATTTATATGACTTACTATAATATTCCTCACTAAATATTTTACATCACCATGGCCTCTTTTGCTTAAAACATCAGGTTTCTACCTCAGCTAATTTTTAAAGTCTCTCTTCAACAAGGTAGCTCTTTTGCCTATTTTCAGAACTACAGTTCCCATTGACAAATGAAGCCACAAAGTGTGCGTATATGGGAGGGAGTTGGGGGGAGGGGAGGGAAAGAACATGATTTTTGTAATCCTGGAAAAATGCTCTAAATTAATCAATTAAATAAAATTAAAAAAGGAAAATGAAGCCACAGAAAAACTTTACTCATGGTTCCTCTGACTATGGGTATTAAGGTATAAAATGGAGACATGCTCTCCAGGGAATTTGCCATTGTCATGGAGGACCATGTTGCAGTGGATAAGACACTGGGCTTGGAATCAGGAAGACGTAAGGTATCTCACCTGAGATATAATGTGACCATAATTATGGAATACTATTGTGCTCAAAGGAATAATGAATTAGAACAACCTCCAGGAATTGATGCAGAGCAAAAGGAGCAGAACCAGGAGAACATTGTACCTATGTACAAAGACTGATTCACTGAGGTACAATCGAATGTAGTGGACTTTTCTACTAGCAGTAATGCAATGATCCAGGACAGTTCTGAGGGGCTTATGAGAAAGATGCTATCCACATCCAGAGAAAGAACTGTGGGAGTAGAAACACAAGAAAAACAACTGCTTGATCACATGGTTTGATGGGGATATGATTGGAGATTTGAGAACAATCACCCTAATGCAAATATCAATAATGTGGAAATAGGTCTTGATCAATGACACATGTAAAACCCAATGGAACTGCACATCTGCCATGGGAGGGGGGTGGGAGGAGGAGAAGGGATCATGAATAATGAAACCATGGGAAAATATTCTAAATTAATTAAATAAAAAATTTTAAACTAAAATAAAATAATGTGACCCTGAGTGTGACAATTGACCTCTCTACTCCTTGGTCTTATGCATCCTGTAGCCTCTAAGTTTCCTTTCAGTTCTAAATAAATGATTTTATTTTTCATGCACAGAATACAAAATAGAAGAATCTTTTATAGATAGTAATGTTGTTGCTTTTATTTTTTCCAGATGACATTGTACTGATTGCATCAAGCCATGAAACATTGCTCTTCAATGAGATCTGTAACTACTCAAAAAGAAGTTGACTTAGTAATCCACACAGTAAACATCAGATGGATAAAAAAAAATGCTGTTTTTTTCCCAGATCATAACATGGAATTAGACAACCTCATGACAATGGGATGAATTATGTAGTGCTCAAAACAAATCCAACTTGCTCCCTGAACCCAAACTTCATCTTCATGATCCCATTTGGTGTTTTCTTGGTAAAGATACTAGAGTGGTTTCCCATTTCCTTCTCCTGCTCATTTTTTAGGGGAGGAAACTGAGACAAACAGGGTTAAGTGACTTGCCCAAAGTCACACAGCTAATAAGTGTCTGAGAATAGATTTCAATTCAGAAATAAGAGTCTTTCTGACTCCAGACTTGGCACGCTATCCATTTTGCCACCAAAGTGCCCCCAGCCCATTTAACATTAATTATTCACCTAAAGATATGGTATAGCTGAATCATGGAACATCATGATATCTGAAAAAAATAAAAATTGTACTTGTCCCAAAAGGAAATAAAATAATAGATGACCTCTCCCAACAAGACATAATGGTTACATGTAAGGGAACTCTCACTTGTCTGACTTTGCAACCCTCTTTCAGATGATCTGGGGAATTTTACTGCCTCATATTCCCTAACAATTGTGAGTAGCTCTCCTTTTAAGCATGTTGTTGTCTTTAAGTCATCTCCATCTTCATGACCCCATGGACTATAGCGATCCATGGGATTTTATTGGCTAGGATAATGGAATGGTTTTCTCTTTCCTCCTCCAGTCAATTCTTTTGTCAGGCAATCAGAAATTAAGTGATTTGCCCAGAATCACACAGCTAGGAAGAGTCTGAGGCTAGATTTGAACTTAGGTCTTCCAAGACTCCAGACTCAATGCTTTTAACCACAGCTGCCTCTATTAAGCATATAGATTTAAGTTAAAAGATATATAATAGAATTGCATATGAATCTATTGAAAGTTCTTATGCTCCTGATGAGCAATCTAGCCCCAGAGTTGCTCAATTTTTTATAGTGTTGCCCTGGGTGTAGGGCTTCAGTCTGGGGCAGTCAGGGTTTGTTCCTTTTCATTAGTACTTCTTTCCACAGCTGAACTCTGTTGTCTTTCCTTTAATTCTCATCTACTTTCCAGTGGATACCAGCCTTTAATGCCCCTGCCTCATACTATTGGGTTCTACTTCACTTTTTATTCTCCGTGGGTCAGATTTCTTTGAATGGATGGTCCTTTAGTTGAGTTTTGCTGCTCAGCCCTGATCTCTACTCTCCAAAATTCAACTGTGGAGATCCATCCTTAAGTAATTACACCCATAACTTTTCCAGGGAGATGCACGAATCAATGAGAGTGACTTTTACAGCTGAAAAAAAAAGCCATACCTCTAGTAACCTAAAGACTTATTTTTGTATACAGTTCTTATTGTCTCAGATGGTGGTCTTAGCAAAAAGCAGGGTGGGTGGGTAAGTGAATTAGAATTCACCCTCTACTCCTCCCTTGAACCTTAAAGTGGGTTTCTAGTTCCATCCCCTACAAAGACTCATAGTGAGCCAGTAATGCTTCTCTTCTCTCTGGTATCTGAGTGGAAACTTTCAAGACAGGGTTTGAGAATCATCCATACATAGTTTGTCACCATCTTGCTTTCTTATACCCCTGGGGCAGCAGGGTTGGGTTATTCAAATTACTCTTGTGATCTTCCCAATAATATTAAAAAAAAAAAGGAGTGGAAAGGGAAGGAGTTGACTCTTCTTCATTGCTTCTAGAATTTATTGGAGGAGGGAAATTTTTAATTTCTGACACGAGTTTCTTGTTTTGAAGAAGAGATAAATGTCTAATGCAAACTCTGTGAGAATGGTGAAAAAAATAACAAACCTCCAGGATTCTCCCCTTTCCTTAAATTATTCCCCACCCCCTTGGAGGTAGACAAAACTGCCCCCACAACTCGATTGGCCCAGGGGACCCAAGGCTCAAGGATATTTCCCTTGAGGCCCCTTCCTGGTGACTTCTGGTCATAGTGTTTTTCTGGTCTCCAAAGAGCCTAAAAAAGTTCACTCACATGGAGTTGGGGACCTTCATACTTGTAGGTGTACCAAGGTGCAGGAGCCATCATAGACTGCCCTGCTGATCCCATTATGAATGGAAAGAGGCCCCCCCTACCCAAGGTTATTGCTGGAGCATCCTTGTTGAAGATTCTATTTCTGCTTGGCTAAGAAAAAAAAGTTAACTATTGAATGACCTAAAAGTATCTCATTTCATTTCCAAATCAAAACTTAAACTAATAATATAATATCTATATATTACATAAAAATACATAATACTCTAAACTAATAATAAAAATGCTAAATACTAAAGTTAGGCCCACCCTTTACAAGAATCGTTGCTTTGTCTTTTTCTTTGTAACTCCAGAACCTAGGGCAGTATCTGATATACAGTAGTCCATTCAAAAATGTTTATTGATAGTTATTGATTAATCCATCAGGAGTTTTTCTATACTCCTCAGAGTGGGCAGAGCTGCCCTGCTCTAGTCACTTCTCTGGGGAACATTAGGTTTCCTTCCCAGGTAGAAATGAGGGCATGTGGGCTCCAGCATGACCCCACCACCGATGACTTCCCTGGTCCACTCTTTGAAGGAGCTCCAAGTGAGGGGAAGCTCTGATGTGCGGTCCTTTGAAGGTGATGCTTTTCTCCTTCCCTGGGGCTTTTCAGCAGCTGAGCTCTGGGGGCTGCTTTAATTAATAGGGGAGGACTAAGCCCCCGCAGGCACATTTTGATTCTTGCAGCATCAGAGGTGAGCAGGGTAAGGCTCACAGCTGGCAGCCCTTTGCTGCTGTGGGGTCAATAAGATGCTCTTTGGAGTTCAGGAAGCTCTAGGAGTCAGCCCAAAGAGACAGGGCTCTCCCACTGGAATCATTGTTGGAGGGCAGACTGACCATTTATTGGGGGCATCGTCCGTAGGACTGAGAACTTTATGTGTCTGTGTGTGTGTCACAAATATATATGAGCATAAATATATACACATATATTTATGGTACAAGCCTAAACATGGCAATGTTCAATGATTTTTTTTTCATAGCTTAATTCCTTCACCGTTTGTGAGATCTAAGTAGGGCAACTAGGAAATGCAGTAGGATAAAGTGCCAAGCTGAGGTCACTTCACCCTGTTTGCCTCAGTTTCCTCATCTGTAAAATGAGCTGGAGAAGGAAATAGTAAATTACTCCACTATCGTTGCCAAATGGGGTTGCGAAGAGTCAGACACAACTAAAAGGACTAACCACAAACTGCTGAATGAAGAACTGAGCTTAACGTTGACTTAGAAAACGGAGGGACTGGGGATTAGATAGGTGTCACACAGGCAGCGTGACAATGTAGTATGGAGCACGGACAAATGTCAGGGAGTTCTCCTGTTGCTTGTGACATTAAACTGCACACAGATGAAGTTCCAAGCAAGTTCAGTGGAGGAATGAAATGAATTCTTCCAAGACAATAAAGAGGGAACTAAAAGGAGGCTCATCTTTAAAAATATTCAGTTGTTTTGCCAGAGAGAAAAGACTTCCCATCCCAGCTATAGAGCTGGAGCAGGACAGCCTCAACAGTCAGGCAGACATTTATATTGGTCTCTTATGGGGTCACTTGTAATTTTCTGGGAACATCAGGAACAGCAGTGAAAGTGAGATAAACCTATAGAAAGATGGGTGTGAGTCTCACATTAACCACACCATGGTAGAACATTTATTCACTAGTGAAACTAACAGCAAAAAGACAGAAAATAGAATATATTTATTAGCATGTTTCTAACAACCTATTTCACTCATTAGAGACAGTAGAACCACCATGTTTAAACCTTAACGCTGGTCAATGATTTATATTTATAAAAACCTCAAATCTCCATTTTTCCTTTGTTCCTTTTATTCCCTTTTTTAAAAAATTGCGAACTTGAAACCAATAAATATGAAAATTTCCCTATTCAAAGAAGAGGGAGAAAATAGGACTGCATAGAAAATCATAGCTATCTACTAGCTTCAGCATATTTTTTTGTTTGTTTGTATATATCCTTCAGATTTATTTTTCTCCCCCTTCATGTCATGTGCCTTCTTACCCTGGAGAAACTTATATCCCAAGGCTCCACTTTCCCAATTGGTGTCTGACTGTCTGAACCACTAGACCATTATTTCAGGAGGATTTAAAACATGCTTCATTGCACTTATGACTATACTCTCTGGACTTCTGGCTTCTAGGACAGGTACTCTTCTGTCCAGCTGCTGATGTCCACCTCTCCCTTATGTGTTGTCTTCTTACCCCTCTCCTAGCTCTTTAGGTCATAAGCTCCTTGAGGATAAGGACTATCTTCTTAGCTAGAATTTGTAACCCTAATACTCAGCACAGTTCCTGACATATAGCAAGCACTTTATAAAGATTCTCTCTCTCTTTCTCTCTCTCTCTCCCCTCTCCCTCCCTCCCTCCTTCTCTCTCTCCTCTCTCTCTCTCTCTCTCTCTCTCTCTCTCTCTCTCTCTCTCTCTCTCTCTCTCTCTCTCTCTCCCTTTCCTTTCCATCTCCCTCTTTTTTTCTGATTTACCTACCTGTCTTCTTTCCTTTCTTTCTTTTAAATTTAACATAGAGTAGTTATAACATTTCTCTGTATCTGCTTCTGAGCTTCATTCTGTTCTCTCTGGTGTATTATTTTAATGATTCATTAACACATTTTGTTCTTTTTTAGCATCATTATCGCTCTTCCCTTCTTTAATTCCACCCCTCTTCAATCACTCCCTTCTAACATACAAGTATAGTTTCATAAAAAAAAATCCAAACATTGGCTATATTTGAAAATTTGTATCTCATTCAGGAGTTCTAGTTCATCATCTTTCGCCGAAAGATGGCAAACATGACTTGTCATTAGTCTTCTGGAGTCATGATTGATTATTGAGTTTATCTCAGTTCTTAAGCCTTTCACAGTTATTTTCTTTAATGTTAGAGTCAGTGTACTATAGGAGAGTCGGGGAAAAAAAGAGCCAGTCTGGAAAACTAGGAAGACCTGCTTTTTTCAAGTCTAGCCACTGATATGGATGGGCCATAGTCCTGGGCAAATCCCTTGACTTTTAGGTGTCCTTAGTGCCTTTCCCAAGTCTAAGCTTCAGAGAAGCTACCAATTTTAATTAGTAGGATTCATTTCGTTATCTGGGGGTTCCCCATTCTAATGGAATCACAGGTCCAGTTCCTTTCTAACCATTTTCTTTATGATGTGTTTATTTCAAGGACAGCTAGGTGGCACAGTTGCAAGAGTCAGGCCTGAAGTCAGGAAGACTTTTCTTCCCAAGTTCAAGCCTGGTGTCAGACACTTACTAGTGGTGTGACCCTGAGCAAGTCATTTAATCCTATTTGCCTCAGTTTTCTCATCTGTCAAATGAATTGGAAAAGTAAATGCAAAACCCCTCTACTATCTTTGCCAAAAAAAAAAAACACAAAAAACCTACTATGGTCATAAAGAATCTGAAATGACTGAACAACAATTCATTACATAAATCATTCTCCTGGTTCAGCTCACTGTATTCTGCCTCATACAAATCTTCTCAGGTTTCTCTGAATCTCTAATTTTAGTAATAATTTTTATAGTGCAAAAATATTTCATTGAATTCATATTCTATAATTTGTCCAGCCATCCCCACATTTTGATGAGTCACCATATTGTTTCCATTTCCCATTCCAAATCTAGAAATGTTGGGTCCTTTCCTTGATCTTTATATGGGTGTGTATGTGTGGTATGTATTATTATTATTGGTGATAATTATAGTATATAGTATTGGTGATATATATGTATATATATATATATATGTATAGTATTGTCAATAATTCCAAGTTGCTTTACAGAATGATTGAATCAGTTTTCAGCTCCACCAACAATGCATTATGTCAAAGGATGTGAGTTTAAATCCTGGCTCTATTGTTGTTTGACGTATAGGATCTTGGGCAAGTCATTTCTCTGGGACTTCTTCGTAAACCATTAGATGAAAAGATAAGATTTAATGATCTTTAAAGTCCCTTCTAATGATAAATCTAGGGTCTCTAAGACTCTTTTCAGTTCTAAACGCTATGTGCTAAATGACAAGACTTGTATTTCAGAACTGGTGAGCATCTTCTGTTTATTATCAGTCCTAGACAGAATATTTCTTCCCATTCCAGCCTGATATCATTCTCCAGATGTCCCCATCATCCCTGTAACTACTCATTCATTTTTTTAAAAAGTTATCTTCCTTTTTTTCCCAGAGCATCCCAGAGCTCAGACTTCAGTTTCCTCTTAGAAAGCTGAATGAGTTTCCCTCCCTGTTAGTCTTCTCCCACCTCCCAAACCCATTGGACCCCAGCAGACCCTCCTGCATCATCCAAGAGAACATAACGACTAAGCTATTAAAAGGATTAGCCACCGTCAAGGGTTGCAATCAGAGCTACATATTTATTGACTTTTTTGCCCCTCCTGCTGGTAATGAACTCCCAGCTTCCTGGGGAGGAGGGAGGGCGGTGGATAGATTTGCTGACAAGGGGCTCTGGGACAGACCCCGCGTTTCTTTCTCACATCTGTCTGCCGCTATTGACACACATTGTTAGAATGATAGATTAGAATTCAATACGCGTTGCTTGTCTTTTCCTCGAAAGGAAAGGACCGGAGGAGAAAAGTAGAACCCCCTCTCATCAATTTAGAGTAAAGCAGTTCAGATAAATCATTTTATTAACTGGCAGGGGAACCCGCTGCGAATATGAAACATTATTAATTTTAGTCTCACCCAGGACATTTAACCTTGATTATTCTGGTTACTTCAAAACCTGTAAACCTGAAGTAAATATGAATGAGCTCTGTGAAGAAATCAGGAAAACCCTTTTTTTGGTCAAAAATGGGATCCTGGTATGATTGGGGATGTGGCTCTATTGTAAATGTTAATAATATGGAAATAGGTTTTGAACAATGATATGTGTAAAACCCAGTGGAATTGCTCATTGGCTATGGGAAGGGGGAAGCAGGAAGGAGAGAAAGAATAGGAATCATGGAACCATGGGAAAATAGTCTAAATTAAGTAAGTAAATGAATTAATTAAAAAATAAATAAAAATAAAAATATCTCATTTGACCTTCAAAAAAAAGTGGGGTGGGATCCCAGGGCTGAGAGACCTTACAGACAGCGTGGTGTGGGTGCATTTGCAATGAGGAAATCTGGGGTTCCAAGTCTGAATCCTTGTTTGATGACTCATAACCCACATGGACTTGGACAAGTCACTTAACCTCAGTTTCCTGATCTGACAAATGGCAGAGATGGATTCCAGGCTTTTTAGGATCCCTTCAAAGAGGGCAGGTGGGTGGCTCAGTGGATTGAGAACCAGGTCCAGAGACAAGAGGTCCTGGGTTCAAATCTGACCTCAGACACTTCCTAGCTATGTTTGATCCTGGAAAAGTCACTTGGCTCCCATTGCCTAGCCCTTACCACTCTTCTGCCTTGGAGCCAATACACAGTACTGATTCCAAGACAGAAGGTAAGGGTTTAAAAAAAAATCTATTATTGTATGGCATTAAACATTTGGTAAGTCTATCCTTGAATCCTTGTTAAAGTATTGATTCTAAGGTAGAATGTAAAAAAAAAAATCCCTCCAAAGGAGAGAATATTTGTAAAATGCTTATCATGGTGTTGGACACAAAGAACATGCTAATAAATATTTATTTCCCTCCCTCCTTCTTCCAGCTCTCTACATTTATGACCACTACCCAGTGCAACCCCCTGATTTTTTTATTTGTCATTCAGTTGTTTCATTCACGTCCAAGTCTTTGTGACCCCATTTGGGCTTTTCTTGGTAAAGAGTGGTTTAACATTCCCTTCTCCAGCTTATTTTACAGATGTGGGAAACAGATTTCAGTGACTTGCTCAGGGTCACACAGCTGCAAAGTGTTCGAGGCCAGATTTGAACCCAGGAAGAGGAGTCTTCCTGACTCTACAACTGGTACTCTCACCACGGCACCACCTTGCTGCCCAGATTTAACAAATGAGGATTCTAGAGCCCAGAGATGGAGAGTATCTGGTAAGTAGAGTCAAGACTGGAACCCAGTTCTCTGACTCCAATAGTAGGTTTGAAGACATCTTCTCCTTCTACTCACACCCCTCATTTGAGAGCAAAGGCATTTTTGGCAATATGAGGATGAATGCACGTGGACTGATTTGCTTCTAGATAACTTTGAGATGTATGAAGTACTGACCTTCCACCCACTCTGTGACGTAGTTAATGCAAGTGTCATTATTTCCACTTTACAGATGGGGAAACTGAGGCTCATAGGAGTGAACTGATTTGCCCAAAGCCAAGAAACGAGTTAATGGCAGAAAGAAGAACTTAGAACCTGAATCTCAGGATTCCTGTATTTTTCTCCCCCACCAGAAATGATTAAACCACAATCTCTTTCCCATATTATGAATGGAAAATACTCCCTTTCCTTCATATTCTTTCTTACCTACATTTTCTCTGCCCATCTTCTTGAAGAGGGGTAGAGAAAGGCTGCCTCTTTTTTTTTTCTAAATGCAGTTCTATTCTGATGTTTTATTAATGGGCACTGCTGGTGGTTTCAGTCATTTTAATTAGGATTGTATTTTACTGTACGCCCACCTCAGGGCCCTTGAAAAGGAGCTACTCGGGGCACTTTGGGACCAAATGAAATAAATAAATTAAATATGATTTTCTCGGCAGCCTGGGGTAGGCCTGTGGGGATTGGAGACAAGAAAAGGCAGAGAAGGGAGTCAGAGACAAGCAGACAGGCAGGTGGCCCAAGAAAATGGTGCTTCAGTTCCAGCTTCCCTGCCCCCCAAAGCTCCCTGGTCTTTCATGGATCATAAAATAAGCAGGTGTCCAGCAGGGACATCTCCCCCATGCTCCTTTATTTTCCTTACTTGTGTTCATCCCCCTACCCACTCCCACATAACAAAGAGCCGATTTAGCATCATTTTCTCCTTTAGTAGATTTAGGGGTGTCTTCCCTTGTGAGTCCAGAAGCCTGGAAATTTGCACGTTTCTGGCAATGAAGTGGTGCAGTGGAGAGAGTGGAAAGGAGGAGGATCTGAGTTCAAATCTTGCCTTAGATATCCTTTAGACAGCTATGTAACCCAGGACAATTACTAATTCAGTTTCAATTTCCTCAACTGTGAAATAAAGATAATAATAGCACCCTCCCATGCAGAGTTGTTGTGAGAATCAGATTAATATGCAAGGAGCTTTGCACACCCCAAATGCTATATAAATGCCAGCTGTTATTATTTTGGGTTTGGGTAGCTAAGTGGAACAGTGGATAGAATATTGGGCTTAGAGCCAGAAGGAATCATCTTCTTGAGTTCAAATCCAGCTTCAGACACTACCTGTGTGACCCTAGGCAAGTCATTTAATACTATTGGCTTCTGCCAAATGAGATGGAGAAAGAAATGGTAAACCACTCCAGTATCTTTGCCAGGAAAGTCCCAAATGGGGTCAAGAGATACGACTGAAACGACTGAACAACAAATTGTTATTTTAGGGGTGCTATTCAAACATCTTCTTGTTCAAAATGTCACTGACTCCATCGACTCAGATACTATACTATAGCTAAATGGAAAAATTATTGGAAGAACCCTTGAAAAGTGGTCATTTGACCTGTTTTGTGTCATCTCCAGGGACGGAGAGGCCACCACCTCCAAAGACAATCCATTCTCCTGACAGGTGAGACCTTTAGAAAGGTTTCCCTTAAAGCCAGAGTAACCTGCCCTGCTTCTACCCATCCCTCTTCATTCTGTCCTCTAGTGTCAAGCAAAATAAGGATAATCTTTTTTTTTTCCTGCATGGTAGACCTTTAAATATTTGAAGACCATTATCATATCCTTCCTGAGTCTGTTCTTCTTCAGCTTAAATATCCTACAGCCTTCAACTGATTTCACATGGTATTAACTCTAGGGCTCTCACCATCCTAGTCATCCTCCCCTGGATACCCTCCAGCTTGTCAAAGTATCTTCCCTAAAATTTGTCTCCTAGAACTGAAAACAGTATTCTAGTATTAGTCCAGCTAAAATCATCACTTCTCCCATGTTGAACACTAATCTGTTCCATTTTATTATTGCAATTTATTGTTAACAAATTGCAATGAATAAATAAATAAAAACCATTAATGCAATTTAAGATTATGTAGCAAGGCCATATGCCATTGTGAATAGAAGGCTAGCATTGGGTTCAGAAAGATTTGGGATCAAATCTTGTCTCTAGCACATTCTAACTGTGTGATCATGGGTAAACACCAACCAAATAAATAAACAAAAAACTTAATCTCTCTAAGCTACAGGTAATTAACTCTTCTAAAACTCTGTTATAGATGAATGATTTATCTGCATTGGTAGAAAAAGTTTCCACACCATATAGAGGAAATCAAATTTGGACCAAAAGAATAAAAGATTGTTTTAGGTTTGACTTTTTTCAGCCTAAGATTCTGAAGGATTTGAGTTGCTTGGCTCTTACCTCTATGTCTCAGGAAACTCTCAAAGACTATAAGTTAGATGAGGATTAACAACTGCAAAACCTACCAATAAAACCACAGGGTTAGACCAAAAAAACCCCTAGAAATTCAAATTGATACCATTGTAAACTATCCCTCCCTACATCATCATCATCATCATCTTTTTCATATGAAAACTGATTCCTCTTGAGGAGAGAAATCAGCAGAGAAGAGGGTGGAGAGTAAGGATTTCTGCCTAAAAAAATAACTCTAGATTCACCTGGGGGCTTTAGAGTCATAATTAGGATGCTGGATGTTCTTGGTTGGCATCAGAGTATTTAGGAGAGGGGCAGTGCTAGAAGAAGATGGAAGGACCCAATTGGATAAAGTGTGAGGGCATCAAAAATAGACTTGTCCTCCTCCATAAATTTGTTCTGGTCATAATAATAACTAATAATTGACAGCATTTACATAGTGCTTTAAGATTTGCAAAGCACTTTAAATAGGTTATATCATTTGATCTTTGAAATAATCCTGGGAGGTAGATGTTATTATTATCCTCATTTTACAGATGAGGAAACTGAAGCTAAGAGAGGTTTTGTGATTTCCCCAGAGTCGTGCTACTAGTAAGTAGCACAGCAGAATTTGAACTCATGTCTTTCTGATTTCAGACCCAACACTCTATACACTGAACCACCTAGCTTCAGTCAGATGAGGGTGATAGACCAAAAGCTTGTGGAAACCTCCGAGGCCTCCTAATCCCCTCCTCCTGCTCTCCCCAAACTCCAACCCTCTCAATTTTTCAGATTGTCTAGACCAATATTGTTGAACTCAAATTGTTGAACCTGGCCATTAAACAGCACATAAGAGGATACCTGTGAGCTGCATAGTGACTTAGAAAAACCATATATTAATATTATCTATGTTTTAGTGAATTTTAATTTATTTTGTTAAATATTTTCTAATTACATTTTAATCTGATTTGGCAGCACACATGCAACTAGCTCATGGACTGTGTGTTTGACAACTCTAGTCTAGATATTTCTCCTCTCATTCTGTACCTGTGCTATTTACTTCTACTAACCTAAATGTAAGATTTTATATTTACCACTGTTAGATTTTATTTTATTAGATTTGGTACATCATTCCAGCCTAGAGAAATCTTTCTAGGTGTCGAATCTGTCATCCATCATATTAGCTATTGTTCTTAATGAGCTCATGCTGGCTCTGAGTGATCGCTACTTCCTTTTCTAAATACTCACAAACCATCCCTTTAATACTAGGTACTAGAATTTTACTCCAGCAAAAGTCAAACTCAAAAGTCTATAGTTTGAAGGATCTACTTCTTTCTCTTTTCTTGAAATTCCAGATAATATTTGTTCATCTCCAGTCCTCTGACATCCCTTTCATCCTCCACAATGTGTCAAACATCACCAACAATGGTCCAATTATATCCCATCTTAGTTCTTTTGATACTATGGGCTGAAATGCTTGGAAACATAAACTAACTGAAGGTAACTGGGAATTTTCTTATCATATTTTCCCTTATCTTGGGTTTCACTTCCATCTTAATCATTTTTGTTCTATCTATCTTCCACCTGAAGAATATTCTTCATGGAAGAGAAAATAGAAACAAAACTAACAAATGACAAGTTCTTATTACTTATTCTCTGATGCAGTTCTAATATATTGATCATCTTCTTGCATCCAACTTAAGTTTTTGTTTAACCTTCTTTTAAAATCCTTTCCATTTGTCTTGGAATGGATACTAAGTATTAATTCTAAGGCAGAAGAGTGGTAAAGGATAGGCAATTGGGGTGAAGTGACTTGCCCTGGTTCAGACAGCTAGGAAGTATCTGAGGTCAGATTTGAACCTAAGACAGGACCTCTTTGCTCCAAGCCTACCTCTCTATCCCCTGAGCATCTAGTTGCCCCCTTTCAACCCTTTTTTCAAATTACCTTTAGCATATATCATCAGCCTTGGCTTGGTTCTAAGCTTTAATACTCATAATTATTAGCATGATTATTATGATTATATACCATCATCATCATCATTCTTCTGTATTTATCCTGTTACCTTTTATCTTCTAGATAAGTTCTTTTTAAATATCTGAGTTTGATGATAAATTCTCTGGGCATCCACACTGGTCTCTTTTCAGTTTCATTAGACAGTTCCACATTTCTTCCTGATCAGAATTATTTGTATCTTACTCTGGTGCCTGAAACCATACCATTAGAGATCCCTTGAATAGACCCATTCCCTTAGGTTATGGTGCTCCAACTATAGTAGCCTTTCTAAAATGCAAATAACTTTGGTAAACACATTAAGGCATCTTTTTGGCCACTAACTTTATTCTGAATCAGACTCACAGACTGTCAGAACCAGAAGGGAACTCAGTGGTTGTCTTAACCAAAAGTCCTTGTTTTACAGTTGAAAAAACTGAGGCTCTTAGAGGGGTAGTGGTTTTACTCCCCAAATTCATGTAATCAGTAGAACAAAGAGTGAAAGTCAGATCCCAAGGCTCTGTATCTCACAATGCTTTGAAAGGCAGGGGGAAATAGTGAGAATTTATTAAGCATCTTGTGATTGTTGCTCAGTCATATCCAATTCTTCATAACCCCATTGTTTGAGGGGAGAGTGGTTTAAGGCAAAGATCCTGGAGTAGTTTGCCACTTTCTTCTCCAACTCATTTGACATATGAGGAAACTGAGGCAAATATGGCTGAGTGACTTGTCCAGAGTCACATAGCTATTAAATGTCTGAGATCCCATTTGAACTCAAGAAGATGAGTCTTACCTGATTCCAGTTAAGTATCAGATACTGTGCTAAGTGTTTTTTATAAATATTATTCCATTTTGAGATCCAAAGCAACAACCCTGGGAAGCAAGTGCAGATGAGGAAACTGAGGTTATAGGACAGCTCCAGAGTCACACAGCTAGTAAATATTTAAGGTCTCCCTGACTCCAGGCATGACATGCTATCCAGCACACCACCAGCTACCTCTAGAAGAGGTATAAGAACTGCTTACTTGCTTGTTTGATTGATTCTTAGCCCAGTTTTCTTTCTACTTTTAGGCTTTGGCACTTTGGAAAGTGGAAAACAATCTTTTCTGGCTTAGTGTTTCTCCAGCCTTCTGTTCTCCCCCTAGCCATACACCCTTCTGCTTCTTGGTACTCACTCTCTTTTCTGGACTCTGCCAGCCTAAAAAATTTCAGCTCTGATGGAACATCATTGACTGGTACCCTTCTATGTTTGTGACATTAGAGGTGGGAAGCCAATCAGTTGTGCCTGTTTGAGATCTTCCTTCCTGTAAAACTCAGCTCTCATTAATACCTCTGAGTTGTCTGATGCACAGAATTATACAGACTGGAGAGTTCCATCCATTGAACTTGGAAAAAGAAGGGACTTCATTATAACCATGCCCCAGGTCCTTGGCTTAACCTTTCTTGGGAACACTGGGGACTTTTTCCTTGATCCTGAAGCTTTGGTGACATTCCTAATCCTACCTCTCTCCTATCTCATTCTGGAGATGTCTACTGTGGCCCTTAGGGGACAGATGCTGCCCTTGTAGCCCCTAACCTTCCTTTTCCATGTTCCCAGCTCTTGTTGTCTTCAGTTAAGTCTTTGTTCAAAATGGCTACAATAAAGGGACCAGTCTGTTTTCACCCTTGAATGGATGGTCTAACCCCACCTATCCATTTTAATATTGGACCACTTCACGCACTTCAACCTGCCTAAAGGGAACAGGACACAGTTGAATTTTAACATAGAGATCCGTAGAAGAAAGAATGGGAAGAAGTAAGGATCTTGCAGATGGCCAGGTGTATTGTGGGGCATCTGAAACCACCATGATTTGATCTGGTGTGGGGGAATGCCTAGAAATGGATAGAAAGACTCCATTGCTCATCACAGTGTATACACACGTATAGTGGGGTGGGGGGAATGGGGGTACCAAACATCCATTTTCCCAGTTTCATAGTCTTGCCCGAATCTGACCTCTATTGCCATGCCTGCAGTCATAGCACATTACATTTCGAACAATGGAAGGAGATGAATATCAGAGTTTATGTGACTTGCTTTGAGTCACATAGTTATTAACTGTCTGAATCAGGATTTGAACTCAGGTCTTTCTGACTCTAGCTCCAGTATCATGTAAGACCCCATGCTTCCTTTAATAGTGCCTGTGTCCCTAGAACCAATATTCTTTCCATGATGCCAGCCTGCTCTCAAGACCGATACCCATCCCTTCTGCCAGATTCTCCCATTGGCTACTGCTCTTGCTTCCATATTATCTCATGTTTAGCAACTTTACATATATTGGTATTGATTCAGATGATTTTTGTAGTGCGTATATTAATATGTCTTTGTTATCTCTCTCTTTAGAAGGTAAGCTTGTTGTAAGTAGGAATTTTTTCATTCTTTGTACTGGAATCTCCAGGGTCTAGCACAGTGCCTGGCACATAGCTGATGTTGATAAATATCCATGGACTGATTGAGAGTTGATGTTGTTGTTATTGTTCAGTTGTCTGGATGTTCACAACCCATTTGGGGTTCTCTTGGCAAAGATACTGGAATGGTTTGCCATTTCCTTCTCCAATTTATTTTACATATGAGGAAACTGAGGCAAACAGAAGTAAGTGAGTTGCCCAGGACCACACAACTAGTAAGTGTCTGAGGCCAGATTTGATCTCAAGAAGAGGAGTCTTCCCATCTCTAGGCTCAGTTAAGCTGCCCTAGGTTGATTGATGGGGAAGTTACTAAATTGACTAAGGACAAATTCCATTCCAAGTTTGTTATCTGTTGAGTCTGGGCTGGGCACCGAGCTAGGCACACTTTGGGGAGGGGGATGACAAAAAAAAGAGTCTGCTTCTTGCAATCTAGTCTGAATCGTACTTTTAGCCTTAGGCTAAAATCGCTCCCTTCCAAATCCAGGCCCAGAGAGACCCAGACCACAGACCCAGTCCATTCCCTCTAAAAGGACAAAAGGAAGGCAGCTCATTGTCTGCACAGAGAAGTGGGTCATTAAATTAATTTCCGCCATTTTCAATTATGGAATTTCCCTGTTTAAAGAGGAGCTCTTTATGAGAAGCCATAATTCTTGCTCATAAGGAGCAAATGAACATTCTCATTATTACTTAACACGAGCCCACTGAGGAGTCAAGCCGAGCAGCTTCCTCCTGAGGAGACACTGCCCAGTTCTTGCTAATCCTCACCCCTAGGAGGGAAGATGACCCAAAGGGCTTGGCTTCTTCAGTTCTTGGGCAGAGTTGTGAAATAGCTGGAACTTATGCTCTCCCTTTTTTATTACCACCCTTCCTTATAATCTCTTGCATTTATATAAACCTTTTAAGGTCAATAAAATACTTTGTCCATATTTATAAATTGTATCCTCACAACAACCTTGGGAGATAGGGGAGATATCTTCATTCCACTGCTGAGAAAACTGAGGTTAATAGAGGGTAAGTGACTCACCCAAGGTCACCCAGCTAGTAAGTGTCTGGGTTTGAATTTGAACTCAGGTCTTCCTGACTCCAGACCTGGTGCTCTAACTACTGGAGTGTCTTCCTGCTTCTTGTCTAGATAGCTTCCAAGGTCTCAATGCCAGGAAGCATAGCCTGAACTGGATAGATTATAATAGAGGATTTCTTTCTTCCTTGTCCAAGTTTTGACCATATTTGACTTTCTCTTTAGGAGTCTGGGGCTAAGGGAACAGGGTCATTTAGTGCTTATGCAGGGGCAAAAAAAGAAGTTACAAGGGAAGCCTCCTCTCTTCTGCCACAATGATAGACAATCTAGTGTCAAAACTCTTGAAACTGCCCCCCAAAAGTCCCTTTTTCCGTAGACCTCTAGGTAGCACAGTGGCCGAAGTCCAAATACTGGCTTATTTACTAGCTGTGTGACCCTGGGCAAGTCACTTGATTTTTCTGCATCTCCAATATCAATAATAATAGTACCTATCTTACAGTGTTCTTATGAGACCTGGAAGAGACAGAATCTATAAAATCCTTCCCAAACTGTAAAGGGCTATATAAATGAGAGCTCTTAATATTATTACTTCATTTCCCTCATAATGTTGGATGTGCCCACACTGCCAGTTTTACTGAAAGATCGAAGCTGACCCCAGTGGGAATGTCTATACTCCCACTCCATCTAGCTCTTCCAGAGGAGGGAGTCTGACCCTTATCCTCAGGACAACAAGTTGTCCCTGCCTTGCCACTAATGGAGAAACATCAAATGATGGGAAGGCGCTGACAATTCTAATTGCTTTTAGATGCTATTTCCAAGTCCAATAGAAATCAGGAAATAACTATTGACTGACAAATAAATGTTAATCAATATTATTTATATTATAATCAAAGCCCTGTACTGTGGGAGTTACAAAGATGATTAAGAAACAAAACCTACCCCTTTGTAGCTTATAGTCTAGTTAGGAAAACAAGAATGATTCAGTGGTATGTAGTGGTAAGGATATTTGACTTGGAGTCCATAAACTCAGGTTTGAATCTCAACCTTGGATACTTACTAGATGAGCTTAACCAGGCAAATCATTGACTCTCTCTGAACCTCAGTTTTCTCATCTGTAACCTGGGAATGATGATATTTGTACTTTAGTCGGAGGGGAAAGCACTCGCAAACTTAAAGTACTATCACAGTGGGATGAGATATGAGTATATATATTTGCAAAAGTTGAAAAGTAATCTACAACAGGATATGCTAAGCAGCAAATGATGGTACAGCCATGAGTGCCATGGGAGTTCAAAGAAAGCAAATATCACTGTGGAAACAACATGATTCTGTGAGATCTCACCACAAATGGTTTTTTAAAAAATCTCTAATTATTCAGAAATTGCATTGAGGACCTTTTAACTTATTAAACCCCATGTGAAAGAAGAAAGACAGAAGGGAAGTGGGAAATTATCTGAATTCTTGCCCTCCATGATGCTAAAATCCAATTAAAAATATACTGACCTTCATGCTGAGATAACTAGGGAGATAGATAGGCAAGAAGATAACAGACAGCTAGGTAGAATATATAGGTGGGCATATAGAGAAATGAATAGACAGAAGGATAAATAGATGTTAGATAGATAGACAGACTGACTGACAGACTGACCGACTGACAGTCAAACAGATAGATATTTGTGTTTGTGTGTACCTAGATAGATAAAGAAGTAGAAGAGAGATAGAGAGAGACAGAGATAGAGATAGAGATAGAGAAATATAAAGAGAGACAGAGTCAGAGATGGATAGATAGATAGATTAATAGATGAATTGATAGATAGATAGATAGATAGATAGATAGATAGATAGATAGATAGATAGATAGATAGATAGATAGATAGATAGATAGATGGATGGATGGATGGATGGATGGATGGATGGATGGATGGATGGATGGATAGGCAGGCAGGCAGACAGACAGACAGACAGGTAGGTAGGTAGATGGATGGATAGATGGATAGATAGATAGACAGAAGGAGCAAAAATGAACAATAGCAAATTAGTATATAAATCAAGAACATATTAACTGAGGTGTAAACAGGAATGAACAGAGAGAGTCAGGTGAGGTCAACTATGGAATTCTAATAAGACATCTGGCTCTGAGATTCAACCAGCATTCTAATCACCTGCATATTTGCCTGATTTGCTGTGTGTGTGCTGTTTGTATTTTTGACTTGCTTTATATTTGACCTTTTAAAAATTAGACCAACAGAATAACCCAGCCCTTGTCCTTTTTCTCTTACATGTATGCTGAAAATGAAGGAAGTAATGTTTGCAATTAACTCAGCAAGCCAACTCGATGACCTCAAAGACACTTTGCAAATCTGTGTCTATGATCCTATAATCTCATGAAGTCAACAAGAGAGATTATCAATTGCCAGGGTTCCATTTGCTAGACAGAATCCAAAGTCCATTGGTAAGAAATAGGACAAGGGTTTGGAGATAGATGTTATTATTAATAAGAAGAATTGACATTTATAGACTACTTAACCATTTTGAAAGGGCTGATATATATTATCTTGTCTGATCCTCTTCACAATATAGTGAGGTGTGCTGGGGAAGGCAGGATGGACATAATGGGCCCCATTTCACAGATGATGAAATTATAACTCAAAGAACCACAAATGACTTGCCTACAGCAACATAGCTGGGTAGTGATTGAAAGAGCCAGAACTCAAATCTAGGTCTTCTGGTCCCCATCCATTGTTATCTGTAACATCTGGTTAAGAAAGACTGTTAATCCACATTACGGGTTAATTAGAATCTTTAACCAATTCAGTGTTTCATTTCTTATTACGTGAGGACTGAGCTATATTTTGTTGTTTAGTCATTTCAGTCATGTCCAGTTCTTTGTGACCCCATTTGGGTTTGTGGTTTGTCATTTCCTTTACCTGCCCATTTTATAGATGAGAAAACTGAGGCAAATAGCGTTATATAACATGCCCAGGGTTACAAAGCTGGTAAATATCTGAGGCCAGATTTGAACTCAGGAACATGAGTCTTCCTGATTTAGTCCAGCCTTCTATCCAGCCCCTCATAGCTGACCCTGAGGTACATTAGTAACATCAGTTAGATGGGAGTTGGGGCATGGAGATCTGAAAGAAAGCTAGAATGGAAGAACAGAAAATAGGACAGACATCACCATCTTCTGATGTCTTAACAAGGCTTGATACTTTTCCATTCATATCTCAGAGCACCCCATGAGGAGGTGGGGGCCAATTGCTTACAACTTCAATGCTGCCAGGTTCTGCGAATTGCTTTGGATAAAATTAAAATCACCCGTTGTCCAAATTTGTGGTGGTAGTTTTCTCTCTGGTCTTCAAGGTCCTTAGATGATAGACACATGCTCTGTTACCAGACTTTGTTACTCAGAGCCTTTCCAGGAAAAATTGTCAGCATTTCTATTTCCTTGTTAGAACCTTCAAGGTTCCAGTGTCACCTCCATCCCATAATGAAACATCATCAGCATGGAACTTGGGGAAGAAAGAGCAGTCTACGATCCTCATCGTGTGAGTTAAGTGACTTGTCACACAGCTAGCCTGCTATGGAATTATCGGTTTAGAGCAAGAAACAACCTTGGAAGCCTCGTTGTCCTCTTGCTTTTACAGATGAGGAAGTGGAGGCACAGTGAGGCTAAGCAATTTGTCCAGGGTCCCACAGCTATGACACAGCTAAGGCAGACTTTGAACCTAGGTATTACTACTACCCAGAGGAGTCGCATTCGATGCCAGTGGGCAAAACACTCCAGTTCAGCCCAAACTGAATCAAAATGTAATTGGGAAATATTTAATGAAATTAATAAAAATAAAATGCAACACAGATAAGGTTAATCAATGGTTTTCTGGGTTAATATACAACAGCAGGAATAATTTTCTATTTGAGTTTGATACCGCTGCACTATGCCATGCTATCTCTTGTGATGATTCCTGGACTACTTACTTATCTAGAGCTGTTTGTTACCATGGTTTTGAGGAAGAAAAGTGACTACACAAAAGCCCCAAGCCACAGATCCTTCATTTCCCACCAAACTTCTCCATCAACCTCAGGACCCACTTCATACTAGATCAATATAACCTTGGAGTTTATACCTCATTAGTACTCTCTGTCCCTCAGGCCCCTCTCTATGATTGGAGGATGGAGAATTTCTTTGCATACCTCTATTTAAGGAGGGTAACCAGGTCAGTCAACTTTATATATATATATATATATATATGTAAATATATATATATATATATATATTTCCCATGGTTACATGATTCATGTTGTTTCCCTCCCTCCTCCCAGAGTTGACAAGCAATTCCACTTAAATTTCACTTAAATCCCATGTCTATACTATTTATTTTTACATTTTATTTTTATTTTATATATTTTATTTATATTTATATTTTTTATATTATATTATATTTATAGAAAAAATTTTTATAATAAAGTAATCTTTTAAAGCCAAACCCCAAATCATGTACCCATATAAATAAGTGATAAATCATATATTTTCTTCTGGATTTCTATTCCCACAGTTCTTTCTCTAAATAATGTTAGCATTCATTCTCATAAGTCCCTTAGAATTGTCCTGGATCATTGGATTTGCCTTTAGTAGCAAATTCTATCACATTTGATCATTCCACAATATTGCTGTCACTGTATATATAATGTTCTCCTGGTTCTGCTATTTCATTCCACATCAGTTCATGTAGGTCTTTCCAGTTCTTTAGGAAATCATCATTCCTTATAGCATAATAGTGCTCCATCACCATCATATACCTCAATTGGTCTTTCCATTCCCCAATCAAGGGACACCCCCTTATTTTCCAATTTTTGCCACCATAAAAGGGCAGCTATAAATTTTTGTACAAATAGGACCAACCCCATTTTAAAAAATCTTTTGGGGATACAAATCCAGTAGTGGTATTGATGGATCAAAGGGCATACATTCTTTTAAAACCCTTTGGGCATAACTGCAAATTCCAAATTGCCTTCCATTTTTTTACTTTTGACTTTTCTGCCATGGTCATGTCCCTCCATGTCCACCCAATGTTTGTACCTTCCCTTTCACAACTCCTTTTCTTCCAGATTTTTTGTATGCTATTTTCTTGTGATAAGATGTAAGCCCCTTGAGGGCAGACACTATCTTTTGTCTTTCTTTGTCTTCCCCACACTTAGCACTGTGCCTAGCATATAAGAGTTCATTAAAAAAATTTTTTTTTTGTAAACTACTCTTACCTTCTTAGTATCAATTTTAAGACAGAAGGACAAGGGCCAGGTAATCGGATTAAGTGACTTGCCCAGGGTCACGCAGCTAGGAAATGTCTAAGAACAGATTTGAACCCAAGACCTTCCAACTCCAGGACTGGCACTCTATCCACTGTACTACCTAGCTGCCCTATGATTGATGTTTCACAAATGTTTGTGAATTGATTGACTGATTTATTAAGTGATGTCCATTAAATCTTGAGTGGGAAATTTGTTTCTGAATTACATTGTGTTCTCTTTCCATTTCTCTCTTCCAATGAAGTTTTCCTCTGATGTCTCATTGTATCGTGGAGTTGATTCTGAGTTGCTGAAGGAGCCAAAACTCTGTTAGAAGCTACCAAGGTGGAAAGGCTTGAAGTTTATGCAATGGGCTGTGTATCTCTCACCTGCAGGGCACTCTGCTTAAGTCCAGAGAGGTTCTCCTTGGAGGTCTGTCTCCTCGGTCCACGGGCATGTGTGTGTGTGTGTGTGTGTGTGTGTGTACATATTTATCTATGTATTTGCCACAGAATTTCAGGACGCCATTTACTCTAAAGCATGAATGGGGTAGGAATTTGTGTGGAAAGAGAGAGAGACAGAGAGACAGACACACAGAGAGAGAGAGAGAGAGAGAGACAGGCAGACAGACAGACAGACAGAGACAGACAGACAGACAGAGAGACAGAGACAGACAGAGAAGAGAGAGAGAGAGAGAGAGAGAGAGAGAGAGAGAGAGAGAGAGAGAGAGCGAGTACCTCACCTAAAAGATTTTCCTTTTTTCCTCATGTTCTTCATTCCTCAAAAGAAGCTCAGTAAAAGTGGAGAAATCATTTCACTAAGAATCAAACAGTGGGTGCTAACCCTGGC
Organism: Monodelphis domestica; assembly: GCF_027887165.1. Taxonomy (NCBI): domain Eukaryota; kingdom Metazoa; phylum Chordata; class Mammalia; order Didelphimorphia; family Didelphidae; genus Monodelphis; species Monodelphis domestica. Next base: position 231,516,132 of record NC_077233.1, on the reverse strand, counting down.
ATGACTTGATCCTAACCAGCTGTGTGACCTTTAGCAAATCTCTGGACCTCAGTTTCTTCATCTGCAAAAAGGGAGAGAGTGATTCAATTTGAGTGCTAGTTTTGAAGTCAAGGGAACTGATTTCAAATCCCTTTTCTGGCATTTACTATCTTACTCATCCTTCTTGGCACTTAAAAATGTTTGGACCCTGTTTTCCCAGCTGTAAAGTGAGGGGGTGGAACTCTATAGCCTCTGAGGTCCACCTCTGAGGGCTATCTCCCCCTCCCTCAGTTTCTCCATTCAACAGATTGTTATTTTCTGTCCCTTGGGATACTGTTAGGTTGATAATGATAATAATCAACATTTAAATAATACATTAAAATGTCACTTCCTCACTAATTATATTTCTGGAAAAACTATATCTATTAATAGAAGGGGGGGCACATTCACTAGCTCTGGATCAATGAACCCATGAGTGAGCATTTATTAAGCCTCAGTGATGTACAGGACACTGAACTAAGCACTGAAGCACCAAAGACAAATGGAGACAGCCACTGCCCTCAAGGAGCTTACAATCTATCATCTCTAACACTAATGTTTCTTCACTACTTTTCTGTAGCCTGGGATGCCATGTCTGATGACTTTTTAAGTACAATTCGAGCCTGAGAGATCCTTCTCCACTCCTAGCTCTCGGGGCTCTAATTATTTTCCAACTTCTTGCTCTGCATATCAATTTCTTTTCCAGTGTAATTTGTATTCTATACCTTTTGCTGGCAAAGAGAATGTCTGGGGAAATTACATGGCTTTGCACATGAGATTTGTTAGAAGTTGGAACAGAGACTCTCTTATTTCACTTGATAATCTCTTATTTATGGTCCTGTTCTTTTCGTAATATTAATGAAACAAACTATCTCCACGGTTCCTTGACAGCTTTATCAACACCTCTATGACTCCATTTTTATCCAGGTAATAGAGGAGACACGGCAAACTAAATCAGCATAAATAGTTGGTTAGGAATCTCGACAAGAGTCCAGAGGTTGTTTCTTCTCAAAATAACATTGTCTGGCTGGGAAGAAGATGGTACCAACAAGGTTAGACTGGCAAGCTAAGAAATAAATTCTATTCCCAGTTCCACCCCTGCCTCATTATGTGAACTTGGGCAATGTCTCTGTGCCTCAGTATCCCCATTCACTAGATTGCTAACTTCTACCCATCAGCCTACTGCTAAATAGTTAATGATAATAGCTAGCATTTAAATAATGCTTTAAGGTTGCAACTCCTTATCAAGTATATTTCTGGAAATAGGGACACATGCACTAATGTTGACAGTTGGACGTTCATCAATCAATCAATGAGCATTTATGTTGTGCCTACTATGTACGAGGCATTGTGCTTGTCACTGATGAAGGAAGTAATTCCTGATAATAATTAATGTTTATATAGTACTTACTGTATTCCAGGTACTGTACAGAGTGCTTTATCATTTCTCTCCTTTGATTCTCCTGACAACTCTGGGAGGCAGTTGCTCTGATTATCCCCATTTTACAGATTGGGGAAACTGAGGCAAACTTGCTCAAGGTCACAAAACTAATAATCATCTGAAACAGGACTAGAACTCATGTATCCCTGATTCTAGGTAAGTACCCTAGCCACTGAATCATCTACCAGCTCCAATTCTCCAAGAAGTTTTATAATTGACCAGAATCCAGTTGTTTCTTTGGGCCAATCCATATTTCCATTATTATCCCAGTCATTGTATACATAGTTCTTTAAGCTTTGCTCTTGTTAAGATATTTTTGGTGGCTGGTTTCTTCAAAGAACATTTTAATAAGATTTTGCCACATCCATTCGTCTTTCCTTTATTACCCTTAGAAAATTGGAATGAGTGCCTTGTTAGCATTGTTTCAACAAGAAATATTTGGTAGTCTGTCAGAGGGAGATGGAAGGGACCTCAGTAATCGCCTAGTTCACCTTCCTCATTTTACAGATGAGAGATTCAGCTCATACCTACAGCCAGGGCTTATAACTTTCTATTACACTGCTTTGCCTATCTGGATCAACTCCTTCTGGGTCAACGTGAGCCCACCTCTGCTTTTTTCACCCTTCCTTGGGAACCACTCCAAGGCCGCCCAAGATGTGCCTGTCAGCCAGCCCTGGCCCTTAGCCAACACTTCTAATTGCATGGGAGCTGGCTGTCACAAAACGTTTCCAAAGCTGCACATAAGTTCTGCTAAAGACACCCTAGAGAATCCTGCACCCTCTGGAGAAATTCTGCTTTCCTAACAGCATCATGATGGAGTGGGGAAAGTATACTGGGTGGTCCCAGGTAGCTGCTTAACAAATGCTTACTGATTGATTATTGGCCTGAGAGTCAGAAGACCTGGGTTTTAGTCCTTGCTGGCAATTATTAGTTGTGTGATCCTGTGAAAATCAGGTTCTTTCTTCATTCTTTATTATTCCTATCTCACTAATTGGAACAAGAATATACTCCCTAAATAGGTATTAATGATTCCTAACATTTATATAACTCTTTAAGGTTTTCAAAGAGCTTTGCAAGTATTTAACTCATATCCCTTGGTGCTTCTATGACCTCTATTTTCCGATGAGGAAACTGAGATGGCCGGAGGAAACAGAGGAAAATGAGGGAGAGACTCACCAAGAGTCTTACAGCTAAACAAAAGTCTAGGGGCAGCTAGGTGACTCAGTGGATTGAAAGCCAAGTCCAGAGATGGGAGGTCCTCGTTTTGAATCTGGCCTCAGAGCTGTGTGACCCTGGGCAAGTCACTTAACCCCCATTGCCTAGCCCTTATTGCTCTTCTGCCTTGGAACCAAAATACAATATTGATTCTAAGATGGAAGTTAAGGATTTAAAAAAAAAATGTGAGTCAGGATTTAAACCCAGATCTTCTTAACACGTAGGTCCAGCTTTCTAGTACTAACTAGCTACTTAACAAATAATATTAATGATAAGGGTACATTCTAGCAATATTCTTTATTATTGAAAACATTTTTACCAGAGGTAGAAATAATATAAAATACTTGTTAGTCTTCAGTCACATGTCCTCAAGGACTATAGCTGTCCCTGGCATTCTCTTAGCAAATAAACAGGAATGGTTTACTATTTCCTTCTCCAGTAGCCCCTTAAGTGACTTGCTCTGGATCTGAGGTCAGATTTGAATTCAGCTCTTTCTAATTCCAGGTCCAGCACATTAACTACTGAATCATCTAGCTATGAACCTTCCATATCCCCTGTTTTTTCAATCCCCCATATTTCCCTATAAATATTACAGTTTTTGGCGAGCCAGGTAGGAGTGCTCATCACAAGACCAACTGCCACTCCCAGTTGCCCCTTCCCCTACCAACTATCAGTCTTGACAATTTCCTCTCTCTCTCTAATATTCCCATTGTTGCCTGTTCCAACACAGTGGCAGAAAGTCCAGAACTTGTTCTATTTTCCTTTCTACATTCCTATAGAAGATGCTATAAGAAAGTAAGCCTATTGAAGGCTTTCTGAGGCCATTTCTGGGTACCAGCTTCCATCAAGGCCTGAGACAAAATGGCTCCATCTTCCTCTGGTACCAAAATTTGCTTTCTTCTTGGACAAAAATGCCATATCTTTCTCAATTGTTTCTACTTCTGTCTGAGATCTGATTTATTTCTCTTCACCTCCAAAGGCTGACTTTCTCTGTTTCTAAGTCTGGGTCACTACAAATTATGAATTCTTTTTTGTTTTGTTTTACCTAAGGACCATCATGTGAGGGGGCCTCTAGGGAGACAAGCATGCTAATACAATTGGAGGAGCTGTGAAATGTGTTTAGTCATTCTGCATATCATAAAAGCATAGATTTAGAGTAAGAATTGACCTCGAAGATCATCTACTCCATAAGCCTTATCCCATTTTATAGCGGGCAAAACTAAGATTGAGTGTGGCAAAGAGGACTGTGGGGTTAGAGATAGATGGAGCCCTTAGAGGGCATTTAAGTCTACCTCCTTCATTTTGAAGATGAGGAAACTGAGACAGAGAGATATTATGTTACTTGCTCAAGGTCACACAGGTAGCAAAATGATAGATGTAGGATTTGAATCCAGAAACTGAATCCCAAGTCCTCACTTGTCTTATTGCACCACACTTCCTCCTATGGGAATCAGAGCAGAAAAAATTATTAAGCTGTTTATACCCTTTGATCTTTCTGATTATATATTAAATATGTTATTGTATATTAAATTATTATATGTTAAATATAAGTTATTTAATATATTATTATATATGAATTAAATGCTATAATTTGGCTTATAACCTAAGGAGGTCAAAGACAGAAACAAAGGTCCAATAAATACTAAAATACTCATCATAGCATCCTCTGTGGAACTGGAAACACAATGAGTCATTGTCAAGTGGGGAAGAGCAATGGCATAGGAATATAATGAAATATTAGTGTGAAGTAAGAAGAAAATTATATACGAGGAATTCTGAGAAATATGGGGAATTTTATATGAACCATAGGAGATCAAAGTAGAGAAAACAAAAAGGATAACTCCCAGAGTCTCCCACAAGGAAAAAAGAAGGGAGGGAAGAAAAAGAAGCATTTATTTAGCACCTACTGTGTGCCAGGCATGATGCTAAGTGCTTTGCAAATATTACCTTATTTGAACATAATAGAAAAGATAGCTAAAAGTAAGATATGCTGTGAGTAACTGAGAAATTTATAATGACCTGGAGAATAGACAATGACACATACCTTTCACAGATGGGCATATTTCCAGAAATGATAGTGACATAAAAACTAATGGCATCCATAAAAGTTAAAAAAAAATTATAGTAGACATAGATATAAAGGTGCCTTGGCTCCAGAGAGTAGTAAAGCTAGCTATCACCCCTTCTTATGCCAGTCCCTCTCTTATCATGTGGGTGATACAGAGATAAGAATATCAGACCTAAGGACAGGAAGACTCCTCTTCCTGAGTTCAAATCCAGACTCAAACTTTACTTGCTGTGTGATCCTGAGCAAGTCATTTAATCTTTTTACCTCGGTTTCCCCATCTGTAAAATGAGCTAGAGAGGGGAATGGCAAACCACTCCAGTATCGTTACCAAGAAAACACTCTGAATGGAGTCAGAGAATCAGACACAACTGAACCAGGGCAATCTCCTTATCCTATCATCACCACAGGAATATTCTCTGAGTTCAGGCTATCCAAAAGGAATCCTCTCAATGCCTTTGCCTAAATCATGGACTCCTCCTCCAAAGAGTGCCAGAGACCGTGAGCTGTTGTGGCTATCCAGCAGGAATTCTGCTCTGCTTTTCCTTCAGGACACAAACATTGTCATTGACCTCCAGTATCTCGAGCCGATCCTACCATTTGTAATCTAGTCAGGACTGTCCTCTCTTCTCCTGCTGTCTCTGTCTGGATTTCTCTGAGATTTTTTTCATGCATCATTTACCCAAGAGCTTGAGTTTGGGGAAGGGGAGTGAGAAGAGAAGCTGGAGCCCAGCATTTGCCATACCTTTCTTTCTCCTGTCCCCTGTTTCTGAAAGGGGACTCAATACCTGAGTGCCCCATCTACCCCTTCCTTGTAGAATGATAGACAGTGATGGAAGGAATCTTAGACTTTCAAGGTCATGGGGAGGGGCAGAGTACAGAGCAGAATCACCTCTGGACTGTACCCTCAGAGACCCAAAAAAGGAAGAGGGAAGAGATTTTTCTAAGGTCATTAGTAATTAGTGGCAGAGGTGGGATTCAAACTCAGTTCCTTAGACACCAAAGCCAGTGCAATGGCCACTGTATCGTGCTGGCCGGTCCATTCATTTCCTTTCTTGCTATCATCTTTGATATAGAACAATAAGGGACTTGAGAGATCATTAGCCTTGCTAGGCAATAGAGATCAAGTGACTTGCCCAGGGTCACACAGCTAGGAAATGTCTGAGGCTAGATTTCAACCCAGAACCTCCTATCTCCAAGCCTGGAACTTCTTTACACTGAGCCACCCAGCTGCCCCCATGATATCTATAATAACATATGAGGAGACTGAGGCCAGGAGAGGCTTTCCTGGTGTGAAGATTTACCCAAAGTCACAGTCAGTAAGTGGAAGAACATGGGGTTAAACCCAGATGTTTTGACTTTCAGTATGATTTCCATTGCCCCCTGCTCATCTCTTCCTCCTCCATCTTCCTCTTCCTTTGTGGTTGGCTCTCTTTCCTCCTCTTTCTATCCTTAGCTTCCAACCTAAGCAGCAGATTTGGGGAGGGGGGTATGGGCAGGCAGAAGACCATTTGGAATGGGGGTAGGGGGAGAAATTGTTCCAGTTCTTTTCCATTTCTCTCAAGCTGTGGCTGGACTCTGTTCTGTTCGGCACGTCCTTTGAGCAATTTGACCTTGACAATCTTGCTTCCCCGTCTCCAAATCACTCTCTGGGTTGACACCCATCATCTGTGGTCCTGTCCTCTGGGGAGCGGAGAGGCAGCACGTCCCAGTGAATGTTCACCACTCTAATTTAAATCCTGTTGTCTTCCACACTCTCTGGGAAGAAAGACATGTGGGAGGAGAGCATGACTTAGGTGGATTTGTTTCCAGGCCTCCCTGAGAGCTGCAAGCGTTGAGCTGCTTCAACTCAGCTCTTATCAATATTGCCCATAATTACATTCCTTTTCCTTATCCCATCTCTTTCCTTTGCTCAAGCTTTGGTACTTCGGGCTGGTCTCATTGTTCTCTGAAATTACCTCCATGAAATTTTAAATAAAAATGAGAAATGATTTTTTACAGTCTCTGTTGACTCAATGCATTGTTTTATCCCCTCCTTCTGACCCATCCTTCCTCCCCCACTAAAATCCATAATTCTCAGCCACACCAAATTGGGAGCACTCCTTGTCGCACATGTTTCTCCCAGAGGAGTCTGCTGATATTGGGCAACTCAGATTATCTAGAAGACAAGGGGGGACTTCTAAAATTGGGGTTGATGTGGACGGGAGGTTTTTAATGAAAAGGACACACATGGGCAGCCGAGGAGAAATCTTGTATAATTTAGCTTGGGTTCTGCCAAGCAAATTGGTACCTTTGTGATCATTGTTCATAAGGAATATAGGATTGGAGATTTAGAGCTGGAAGACTTTGTGACCCCATTTAAGGTTTTCTTGGCAGAGATACTAGAGGAATTTGCCATTTACTTCAGGCAGCTAGAGGTGATGCTCTATCTGCTGTATCATCTAACTGCCTGAGTGCTATCATTCCTCCCCCACCCATTTTATAGATGAGAAAACTGAGGATCATAGAGCTTCAATTACTTGCCAGGATCACACAGCCACTATGGTAAATATCTGAGGTGGGCTTTCAACTCCAAGTCAAATGAACTGTCTACAACATCATGCTGTCTCTTGAATGAACCAAACCCAGATAATTCATAGGACCATAGACTGTTAGCAGTAGAATAATAATAGATAGGATTTATACAGCATTTTAAGGTTTGCAAAGTACTTTGCAAATATAATTTCATTTTATTCTCATAATAACCTATTGGTTTTATCCCCATTTTACAGATATAAAAACTGATCAGACAAAAGTTTAATGAATTGCCATGGAGTGTCTGAGGCAGGATTTGAACTTATTCCTCATCCAGTCCTCTCATTGGATGTGCTCCTGAATAGAAGGTGCCTTAAAGATCTTGCCCACTTTATGAGTGAGGATATAGAGGGAATACTTTCCTTAGGCTAGTGAGTCTTGGTATAAAATGTCAAAAGGAGGAGGACAGAAGCAAAGGGGATTAGACTTCTTGTACCACCTAAGCACTCTCCATCTGAGAGGAGAAAGGCTACCTTGGAGGTAAAATCCCCAAATCTATTGAGTAGAACAATAAAAAAAAAAACCCAACAGGTTGATAGATTAGGTTTGGTGGGAAAGGCTTTATTTCTGTCTCTCTGGGGCTCTGCTGATTTCCTTTGTTCAGTTTAGACTGCAGTCTTTTTTCTAGAGCTGGGAATACTGGGCTGTCTATCACACATTCAATCAGGGGACCCCTTTAGCTTTAGCCAGAGTGGGCGTGGCGAGAGAAAGAGAGCGAAAGTCCAGTTCTATCAGCCTAGCAGCCTTAGGGATGGAGCCAGGGCTCAGCATCTAAAACAGGGTTCTGGGACTTTGTTTCCAGTCCCACACTAGCCATATGATCCTGGACAAGTCAACTAAGGCTCTGACAACCTGAAAGCCAAACAAGCAACATTTGCATTGCTTTTATAAAGCAATTATGCATAAGTCTCAGTAGCAAAGATGTTTATTTCTATTGAGAGAGTTCAAAAACATGTGGGGGGGGGACTGAATAGACTCAAGGACCCCCTAAAGAGACTGGAAATGGATACAGGCTTATATAGTATTTTAAAAAAAGGGAGTGATGGGCAACATAGGAAACTCCTTCCTAGCATAAGAAATGTTCTGTGAATCTTTTGGAATATACTAGGACACAACTTTTATAAAAGAGAGGAAAGCATGGGCACTGTTCAGGGCACACTGACCTTTTGGAGCTGGAACATTGAGTCTCACTTTCAGGAACATAGCACCATATAATCTTGATGCTCCAAAGCAATTATAAACATCACAAAAGCCATTAGAAAATTGTTGACTTTTGACATTCCACAGCTCTCTGAGCCTCAGTTTTCCCATTCATAAAATGGGGATAATACCTGTATTAATAACCTATATTGTTATAATAAGATTATAAATATTATTTATAATTTATATCATGTATGATATATAATGTATATGTAATATAATTAATAAATAAAATAAGAATAAGAATAACCTATAGTGGTTCTCAGGGAGTTGGCTCCAGCTTACCTTTCCAGGCTTAGTATACATTATACCCCTTCACACACTCTTTGGTCTAGCTGGACTGATCTTTTTTCTACTCTTTATACACATTCCATTTCCTCCCATTTCCCTTTGTACAGCCTATGCCTCATGCCTGGAATTCACTTCCTCCTCACCTCATTTATCCTTAATTTCAAAGCTCCACTCAAGTCTATCTCCAAATGAGCATTTCCCTGATCTCTTTCAATTGAGTGTCTGCCTCCAAATTACCTGATATTTACTTTGTATACATTTTGTAAATAATTATATATATTGGTCATTTCCCCTGGCAGAATGTAGGCTTCTTGAGGGCAGAAAACACCCTCCCCCTTTTTTGTCTGTATCCCTGGAACTTACTAAGTATTGACTGATCTTATCAGACTCAAAGGAGACAGCTCATTGCCCAGCATTCTGACTATCATTTTCCTTGGTTCAGACCATTTGGAATAACTTAATTACTTGTTTCCAGTTCAAGGCTTGTCATTAGCATCTACCTCCCCATTTCTATTCTTTCTAACCCCCTTTCTAGCCCAGGAACCTCAGAGCTATGATGTTGTATCTTTCTTTACCATGGCCAGACATCTTTTCTCTCCATCCTTCAAAATTATCCCTCCTACTCCTTTTCCCTCATTTATTCCCTTTAAAAGTTTCCATTCCCACAGTATCTTGGTCAGAACCAGCAAGGATGATGCCTGATAAACAAATCCACCCTAAGATATGTATGATTAATATTAGCTGTCTGTGTTACTTTTCCCAGGGGTATGTACATTTTAAATGAGAGAACATGGCTACCTTGGACCCATACTTCACATCTTATCCAATCATTGCCAGCACACCAGAGTCTTCCCTTTAGGGCATCTTGCCATCTTTACCTTCATGTGTACCACCTCTTACCCTGACTCAGCAAACAAAAATCAAGTCAATACTTCCATTGTAGCCCTGTGGGTCTACTCACAATCCTTTTGATGGTTCAGACTAAAATTCCTTTTCTTGGATACTACTCTACTTTGTGTGTCATCTTTTCCTATTTGAATAGAAGTTCCTTGAGGGGAGGGACTGTTTTATTTTTTTTTTGTAAGTGTATACTCAGGGCTTAGTACAGGGCCAAGCACATAAACATATAATAACAATATTTGTATTCATTCATTCAAGGAAATCCAGATGTGAGGTGACTAACCCAAAGACACATTGCTACTTAGTAGTTCAACTGATACTAAAATGCCCAAGTATTTGCTGTTCTATTGCCACACTTGTCTCTAGGCACAGACCTATACTAAATCTATCATATAGAAATTCCCATGAGCAATTTGCTTCTTTTTTACCCCCTTGGTTCTATCCCATAGCAGAAGACCTGGACAACTTTCCTAACATCATAAAGTTGTACCTCTATCCCCAAAGGTATTGGGATCTCCATTTCTCCTTGATCCAACAATACTGAATCCTACCAGGTCTGACCACTACAAGAGCTTTATTCCTTCTCCCTGTGGAAAAGGTGTTTGGGATGGCCATGGAAGGAAGGTTACATTTCAAATACATTTATAAAGCATTATCAAAGGTAGAATCATTTTGTGTTCAGCAATGAAGCAGGACTAGGGAGCACCTGAACAAAAGCAAAAATGGTCTCTTCTCCCTATTTGTGTCCCTCCAGAAAATTTCTTAATGAATTCCATAAAATTATTATTCATAATGAAAAGAGTGCATGCTGTGGCTAGGTAATTATTATTATTTACCATCGGCACATAATTAGACATAATTTCAATAATTACTTGAATGGTAGATACATGAATAAATATTCCATAGGAAAACAAAAATTATCAAAAGGAGATTTCAGCAAAGCAGCTGGGCGACTCAGTGGATTGAGAGCCAGGCCTACGGATGGGAGATCCTGGGTTCAAATTTGACCTCAGAAACTTCCTAGTCATCTTCCCCTGGGCAAGTCACTTAACATCCATTGTCTAGCCTTTACCACCTTTCTGCCTTGGAACTAATATACAGAATTGATTCTAAGATGGAAGGTAAGGGTTTTTTGAAAAAGGAGAATTCAGGCTAGTGGAGAGATCCACAGTTAGTTATCAAGATGGGTGAGTTCCAGACTAGGAGGTACAAAAGAATTGGTTATCCTGCCTCATAGACTGACTCACTTGGACCAGAACTCAATGAGCAGGTCTCTCCCCAAGAAGCTAGTCTTGAAAATAACCATTGCCTAGATGGATCATCGGTTTATACCCTACATGAAGCTTCTATTCTAGTCAGATGAGCACAGTTAGTTCTTTCCTGAGTATTTATTACATTTCCTTTCTCTTCTGTAGTGACTGGCAGTGCAATGCTTCTTTCATGTACAAGTGGAGATGAAGAAAGTCCTATGATGAATCAGTATTTCTCCTTCATACAGAAGGAAGAAGGGCATCATTAGGGTAATCTGTTGTTGCTTCTGCTAGTTTGCCTTATGGATTTTGGCCTCCATATTTCTTCTCATTGCCTCCCCTTTCCCTGGGACAACTAGGTGGCACCTCTGGCCACTGTGCTGAACCAATGCAAATATACACAGACTTCCAAAAGGAAAACGTTTGGGAGCTCTGGGAAAAAATCATACACTTCCCATGAGGCCTGCTCTGTCCTAGTCATTCACTGGTCTTTTTCTGTAAATAGAACACTACATGGGAACTAGGCAGAATTTTGTATCTCCAAAGAGCATTTTGCTTCAGGATATCTTCTTCCTTCTCTGGAAGGTCCAGTGCCTGAACTTGGGGTTGCCCATGAGGTAACCACCAAAGCCAGTGCTTCCCAAAAAATCTCCTTCTCTGGCAAAATGGATAGATTCCAAGATCATACTGGTTAAGGAATTTAAAATCCCCTCTTCTTTACACAGGAACTAGAAATGAAGGAATATTATTCATGAACAGGTTATATGCAATCATATGTCTATCTCTGCCATATGCTTCTACAACAAGAAACTATTATCTAATCCTGGAGGAGGAAACTCTGTATAGATTCATGTCTTCCCTTCCTCCCTTCCTTACTCTGAATGCAAATCTATTCTGATGTTCATCAATCTATATTGACTGCTTTATTGACTTTATTGATCAAGAAGGGAAGGGAGCAAGGAGGAAGGAAGGAAGGAAGGAAGGAAGGAAGGAAGGAAGGAAGGAAGGAAGGAAGAAAGGGACGGAGGGAGGGAGGGAGGGAGGGAGGGAGGAAGGAAGGAAGGAAGGAAGGAAGGAAGGAAGGAAGGAAGGAAGGAAGGAAGGAAGGAAGGAAAAGGAAGGAAGGAAGGAAAGAAGGAAGGAAAAGGTAGGAAGGAAGGAAGGAAGGAAGGAAGGAAGGAAGGAAGGAAGGAAGGAAGGAAGGAAGGAAGGAAGGAAGGAAGGAAGGAAGGAAAAGGAAGGAAGGAAGGAAGGAAGGAACAAAGGGAGGGAGGGAGGAAAGGAAAGGAAGGAAGAGAGGGAGGGAGGAAAGAGAAGGAGGGAAGAAAGAATGAGGGATGGAAGAGAGGGAGGGAAGATAGGGAGGGAAGGAAGGAAGAAAGGAAGGAAGGAAAGGAGGGAGGGAGGTATGGAGGGAGAAGAGGGAAGGAAGATAGGGAGGGAAGATAGGGAGGGAAGGAAGGAAGGAAGGAAGGAAGGAAGGAAGGAAGGAAGGAAGGAAGGAAGGAAGGAAGGAAGGAAGGAAGGAAGGAAGGAAGGAAGGAAGGAAGGAAGGAAACAAGTATTTATTAAGCACCTACTATATAGATGGTGATTTGTACTTTACATATTTGGTCTTCATAATAATCCTGGGAGATGGATGCTATTATTACCCCCATTTTAAAGCTGGGGAAACTGAGGCAAATATCAGTTAAGTAACTTATCCAGTCACACAGTCAGTGACTACCTGAGGCAAGATTTAAACTCAGGTCTTTCTGACTCCAGATCCAGTACTTTATCCACTATTCTACCTTACAGCTTCAAAGGGAGAGCCTCCCCTGACAAGAGTCTATCCTTTAGACCCATCATCGCCACCACTATACTGGGCAGCAGTATACACAGTGTGGAATCCCCTCCCCCAGATCTCTGCTCACCATGCTGACATCTTCCATTGTGCAGCAGCCACTTAATCCTTTGTGAGGAGCCTCGTTCTTATTCAGTTACTCTCAGAATAAAGTGCCACACAAAAGATTATGTCACCGGAAGTAGTACTGTATATGAGTGACACTGCTCTTTGTGGTGCCACCATATACAGTACTCCAGGAGCACCAATGAAAGAGGTGCCCCTTCAGGAAGTGTGGTGGGGGCCAGATACATGGCCTCAGGGGGCTGCATGTGGCCTACGGGCTGTAGTTTGGGGACCCCTGGTTTAGAGTCACAGGGATTTAATTGTCTTAGGGGCAGCTCCATCCTCTGAAAGCCATTCCAGAAGTGTCCGTGAGTCCAGCTCTACTATGATGACTCCAAAGAAAGGCCCAAGCATTATAATGTTGATCTTCTGGTTTGAGTAGGGACTCTCTTCTTCCAAAACCTAACAAGTAGTAGATGCTCCAGGAGAATCTTCTCCTACACTCATGATGTAATTTGTACACATGATGGCAATAGGGTCCTCAGCTCCCATGTGAGTCCTCAAGGTTCATTAAAGGTATCGGTTACCAAATAATCTTTCACACTGAAGTAAAGGCAGGAGATAGAGAAAACTCACAGAAGCTCATGTCCAGAGGCAGAAACCATAGAAAGCTCTCCAACAGTCACATGGCTCCTCTTTAAAGGGAGCTGAACTTGGGATTTCAAGAATCCTAATTTTGTCAGCACGTTCAGTGTTCTTTTGCTTTATCACATTTCTAGAGTGCAGAGTTAGGTATTATTCATCATCTTTATCTCCCATAGCAGCTGATGTTGTGCCTTGCCCACCGTAGAGGATCAGATGGCCCACCGATTATAAGCAGCACAGAGCAAAGACTGCCGATTTGTTTTATATTGGTGCCAGGGCTTTCCTGGGTTGATTTTGTAGGCAGGGACTGGGCTTCTTATGTAAAAGGCTGCATTAGCTGACTAGTTACCCCTTGTCACCTTAAAAAGTAATGCTTAAAAAAAGGAACAACAAACAAAGGAATGCCAAGACATATGTGTTATCATATTAAAACCATTTCCTTCTCTTTGCCCTGAGTTGATCCTAACGATGCCCTTCTCCTTTCTTGTATGGAGGAGAAATAAAGACTAATCATAGGACTTTCTTCAACTCCACTTGTATGTGTGAGAAGCATTGCACTGCCAGTAATTACAGAAGGGAAAGGAAGTGTAATAAATACTGAGGGAAGAATTAGCTGTACTCAACCTAATTAAAATCTTGTATAAAGAATTCTTTTTTTTCTTATTTGGCAAGGTAAGTCTAAATGACCTTGGATTCCTAGTATTAACCACTGTGCCTTCAGTTAAAAAGAAAAAAAAAAGAAAAAGAATAATAATTTAGAAAACCAGCCCTTCGTTTTCTTTTCAGAAAATAAATGACCTTGATTTTTGATCCAATTCCTTCCAATGAAATTAAATTGCATTCAACCTTGTCACTTATGAAGTGGAAGCTAACCAAGCCCAAGGAAGACATAGGGCTTAGACTCTGGAGGGAAGAAATGGATTGAAGGGGAAAGTTAGGGGGGAGCTAAGAAGCAGCAACCCCAAAGAGAAGATTCTTAAGTCATTTCTTGGTCATTGGTGGAGTTTCTTCACTTTAAAAAATGATGAAAAATATAGCATGTCTTTCTAAATGGCCTTTAAGTGTTTATCCACATAGTTTTTTACCAATTACATCTGATAATAAATGTCCACATAAGTATTCTGAAGTTATATGATCTAAATTGTCTCCCTCCCTTCTTACTTCTTGACTCCCAAAGTTGGCAAGTAATTCAATCACGATTCTACATGTGTATTTGTCAGCTATATATATATATATATACATATATATATATATATATATCATGATTGTTATTTATAAGAAATTACCATTGTTCTAGAAGTTTACAGTTTACTAAGCATTTCCCTTGTATGATGGAGTATAAGTACTATTGAATCCATTTTGTAGCTGAAGAAACTGAGACCAAGAGGCATTCAATGATTAGTAATTGTCAAGGTTGGACCTTCTGATTTTATACCCATTTCCTTTTCCTCAACAGAACTCTGCTAGAACTTTTTATTAAATCTCTAAGGAATGAAAAGGACCCTAAAGTCTGGAATATTTGGAAACTGATAATAATGGTTGACATTTATGTAACATTATTCATTTTTTGTTACCTCATTTGAACCTCCTAGAAATCCTGTGAAGTGGGGAGGGCATGTATTAAGATTCCCATTTTACAATTGGAGGAACTGAAGCTCAGTCTCCTGACTTGTGCCTTTACACTGTTCCTTATCCCTGGAATACTGTTCCCTGTGTACTTCCTCTGGCTTCCTTCAAGATCCTATTCAGAATCCATCTTCTGCAGAATACTTTGTTGGTCCCCCAGGTTGCTAGTGCCTTCCTCTCTTCTATTCTGCATTTATCTTTCATGGACCTATTATTTTTTCTATGTATTGTCTTCTATTAGAACTATTAGTTACTTAAGGGCAGGGACAATTTTTGTCTCTTTCTGTATCCCTGTTGCCTTATAGTGAATGCCAGTAAATGCTTGTTGATTAACTCATTGACTCAAGGAGGTTAAGGGACTTATCTGAGGTCACATAAGTAGTAAGTGGCAGAGGAAAGCCTTCTGGCTCCAAAACCACTATATTCCATTATGACAGGGTTTGCTAAATCACTCCATAGATTAATTAGAAAGTCCAACTGAATTGAATATTTCATGACCTGAGGACTGAGCTATGCTTGTAATACAAATTGGATGTGAGAGGAGTGTGGTAGTCTTCAGATGGATCTAGAAGGAAAGAGAAACATTAAGCTGAAATCAGAATAAACATCACTATCATATTATAGCTATAAAAGGGTTAGTATTTTCCAATCTCATCTTCACAACAGCCCTGTGAGTTTGGTAGAACAAGGCTTATTTCAATTCTGCAGGAATCTGTGGAAATGTGGTGTGACAGAAAAAGTGAAGTCAAAAGAGGAACGATAATAACATTAGTCATGGGCATCATTAAGGAATTCCAGAGTTTCAGAAGGATCTCACAGTCATTTAGTCTAACTTGTTAAAGAAAAATAAAAACAAAAACAAAAAAATCTATCACATATCCCCACAAAGGGATCATCCAGTCTTTGCTTGAAGACCACCAGTGAAGGAGTACCCAGTACTTTTCAAATCAGCTTCTACTCTTGAGTAGCTCTAATTATGAAGTTTGTTCTCATGTTAAGCCTAAACTCATTTCTTTGAATCCTTGCTCCAAGTTCTGCTTTCTTCACCCAAGCAAAGCAATCATAATTTGTTTTCCACAAGGATACCTTTCAGATATTTAAGTAGAAAACAAGAGGGCATGGTGGTCTTAGAAGCCAAGGGAAGAAAG
>NC_077233.1:231397371-231494871 GCF_027887165.1 Monodelphis domestica | reverse complement strand
CCAAGGAATAATGTTCTAAATTGACTAAATAAATTAATTTAAATTAAACAAAATGGAGGTCCTGGAACATTCTGATGTTTTAAAGATCGTATTTTAGTAAAATCTCTTTTGAAACCACAAGGAAGATAGATGAGAGTGGCAAGAGCTGTAGGACAGAGAGGCAAATTAGAAGGCACTTGAAATAAATTGCACAGGTGAGAGGTGAAAAGGACTTGAACTAGAATGTTGATCCCATAAAAGGAGAGAACTGAATTGATGCAAAATGTGATAAATTTGGAATCAATAAGTGGAAGTTGACACCAAGGTTGCTGCCCTGGATTACTGGAAGGACTGAAATTGGAAAGTTCCAAAAAAGGACTTCTATGGAGCAGGGAAGGGAAAAGATAAAAAGCCTTGTTTTAGATGTGTTGAGTTTGAGATGTTCATGGGGGATCTAGTTTGAAAAGTATGGTAGAATGTATAAATGGAGTTCAGGAGAAAGAGTAGGGCTGGATAAATAGTTCTGAGAGTTGACTGCATAGAGAGGATAATTAAACCTTTCAGAGCTGAGGAGATCATCATGTAAGAGTATAGAGAAAAGAGAAGAGGACCCAGGACAGAACCTTGGGCTACATCCAGATTTAGAGGATATGAAATGGATGATGACCCAAAAAAGGAGAATATTCAAAAGGAACAGCCAGATAGCGGGAGAGTCAAGAGCGAAAAGTTTCAGGAAAACCCAGAAAAAGGAGTGTCCCAGATGAAAATGTTCAGCACTGCTAAATGCTACATAGTTTGAGAAGAATGCAGTCCATTAGATTTGGCCACATGAAGATCATTGGTAACTTGGAAGAGAACAGTTTTAATCAATGCTGATGTTAAGAGTCAGGTTCAGAAGTAAGTGACATGGGAGGGCAGGTTGAGAAGAGGAGAGGAAGTGATGACTTGTATAGACAGTTTTTTTCTGAGAGTTGGAGAGGAAGAAAATGGAGATATAAAACAATTTTTATGGAATTATAAGACCTAAATTTTTAAAGGGAAATATATACAAAATAAACCAAATATACAAAAATAAACCAAAAAATATATACAAAGTAATATGCATAGGAGACAGCCAATGCATTCAAAAGATGGGAGATGGAATATTGCATACCAGGAAAGGAAGCAGGCCAGATTAACTGGAATGTAAAATGCTAGAGGATATTGAATATTGAATTAGTCTGTATAATAGATGGAAGCCAGTTTAAATCCCAAACAAAGGAGTTCATATCTGATACTAGAGGTAGCACAGGGTAGGTGGTATGATGGATAGAGCACCTAGCCTGGAGTCAGAAAGATCTGAGTTCAGATCCAGTCTCAGACACTTACTAGTTGTGTGGCCCTGGGCAAGTCCCTTAATCTCT
This sequence comes from Monodelphis domestica, assembly GCF_027887165.1. Lineage (NCBI taxonomy): Eukaryota > Metazoa > Chordata > Mammalia > Didelphimorphia > Didelphidae > Monodelphis > Monodelphis domestica. The sequence goes on along the minus strand of NC_077233.1, from coordinate 231,493,489 downwards.
ATTTGCCTCAGTTCCTCATATGTAAGATGGGGACACACTAGAGAAAGAAATGGCAAATTGCTCCAGCATTTTGGCTAAGGAAACTCCATGAACAATGTCCACGTGGTCACTTAGAGTCAGACATGACTGCACAACTGAACAACAAAAGAGGCGGTATTTTGAACATAGAAGTCAGGCAGCCAGACCTATTCCTTAGGAATATTATATTCGCAACTGTATAACAAAGATGGAAGAATTTGAAAGGATTGACAGGATATAGAGAGACTAATTAGGAGGTTATTGTAATAATCCAAGCAAGGGTAGTTAGGGGCTGGGAATGAATGGAAAGGAAGTAGATGTAAGACCTATAATGGAATTAAAAAGGAAAAGACTTCAAAAATGTGTCTGGATGTGGCTTATGATCTACTTCATCACATCCTCCTATCATGAGTGAGTAGCTTGCTTGGGTTGCATTTAGGCTGAGTGGCCCCAGAGCAGAGTTTCTTTCCTTCTCCCCCCCAATAATATTTTTCCCCAATTACATGTAAAAACAATGTTTAACATTTCTTTCTAAAAACTCTGAGTTCCAAATTCTCTCCCTATTCCTTTACCCTCTCTGAGATGGAAGCAATTTGATAGTTTGTACACATGCGATCATGCAAAAGATATCTTCATATTAGTCACGTTGTAGAAGAAGACATTTCTCCAAAATAAAAAGCCCACCAAGAAAATAAAGTGAAAAATAGTATGCTTCCAGCTGCATTCAGAGTCTGTCAGTCTGCCAAAAAAGATCCCAAATGGAGTCATAGAGAGTTAGACTTGACTAAAACGATTGAACAACAACAAATATGGACCCTCTTCCAAATATGAAAGAATGTTCTGAAATGCAGAAAAATAAAATATATTTTATCACAAAGAAAACCAATTATATTGAAATGCAGTTATCAAGATATTTTTAAATACAAATTCATAAACCACCTGAAATGTCTCTATGGACCCCAGATCATTGTTCTAGGATGCCTGACTATACAGAATTTATTAGAAGGAGAAATATTTAGAATAAAAGGCTGCGATGTAGGGAGAAGGGGAACAAGGAAAGAAAGAAGGAATTCTTACATCATGATGCAGTGGAAAGACAACTGTTTCTACAAATGGTCTTGAGGTCAAATCCAGTCTCCAACACCTTTTCCCTGAATGGCTTTAAGGAAGTTACCTATCCTATCCTAGCCTCAGTTTCCTCATCTGTAAAATAAGGGAATGAAGGGAACAACTGAACAAGTTGTGGTATACAATTGTAATGGAATACTATTGTACCATAAAAATTGGCCAAAAAATTATGGAAAGACTTGGTTTTTTTTAAGAAAAATATCAATATTTATTAATAATAAAATGAATATACATTGTTTATTACATTCAATAAAGTAACAAGAAGTATTCAATTAAGTTAGGTAGGAAAGACTTATTTGAAGTGATGCAAAGTGCAGTGAGCAGAACCAGGATAACACTATTGTATGATGATCAATTGTGAATGACAACTATCAACAATGCAAGGCTCCAGGACAACTCCAAGGGACACATGATGAAAAAGACTATCCACTGCCATAGAAGGAACTGATGAAATCTGAATTTGGATTGAAGCATGCCATTCTTCATTTTATTTCCTCCTAAAAATTTTACTTAGTGTAAATGGTATGCATTTTTTTTCACAATATGATGGGCTTGGAAATATATTATATAATAACACACATAATCTAGATCATATTACTTGCCATATTCAGAAAAGGGGAGGCATAGAAGGTAGGAAGAGAAAATAGATTGCAAAATGTCAGAAAACAATTATTAAAAATTGAACTGATGTAATTTGGAGGGGGGAAAGAGAGAATTGCCCTTGAGGGGCTCTGAAGTCACTTTTAAACACAAATCCATAATCTTAGAGGATTTTGAGGAATTAATAGAGGAATTAATTCACATAGAGGAATTCAAAAATGCTATATCAGTGAAAGCAGAAATTCTGCTTTCTTTATAATTACATTTTGCTGTTTTATTCATGTTTTCTGGTGAAAGGGAAAAGGGAGGGCAGGTTATATGGACTCAGAGAGATAGACCTGAGAAGTGCCTTCTTACCTGAGACTTTAATGGCCTTGGACAACCTCACATTCTCTTTCCCTGCCATTTTGACAAAGAATTTTCAATTGCTCTTTGTTGCAAATATGTCCTACAAAAAAAGGTGCTATTGATGCAACTTTTCCTAATGTGCCTTAAAATTAGCACAGTTTTACAAATAAGCCTTATTTATACCCTACCAAAAGGGGGAGGAAAAAGAAAGAAAGATAATTAGGCATACATGCAGCAATCAAGCATATCAGGTTCTCTTGAATCATTAAACTTAATTACTTTCACTTGTTATTCCTGGGGGCTGTAATATCAGTATTAAATGCCAACTGAATTTGTGGTATGTTTGATTTAGCTGAAACATGGATTTGGTAATTTACTGCCTCTCTTCAAGATTTTCATCCTAAGTCAGGAATATGCTGAGTGGCTATTCTCACTTTTCACATATCTTGCTGGCAAAGTGCTTCTCAGGCCAATCTTACCAGTCCCACATTAATTAGCAGGTCCTCTGACTCCAAACTCACTGCTCTTTTCATTGCACTGGGTAGCAGAATATTCAAATAATTTAGAGTCAGAGGATTTGGTCTGAAATCTCTCCTCTGTCATTTACCTGAGCAATGACCCTAGGCAAGTCACTTAACATTTCCACACTTCGCTTCCTCAGTGGCCTCTAGGGTCTCTTTCCTTCCTAAATCTCTGATCCCAAGATCTTGTGAACTCATTTCCTCTCCATACATTTTTAAATATCAACTGCGTGCAAGGCACGCTAGATGCCATAGGGGGCATCTACACATATAATATGAGTTTAAAATTACTCCTACCTGCTCAGATTCTAACCAATCTATACTCTCTCATCTGGGGTGAATTTTTTTTTATTCATGTCTTTCCCTAAATCTGTCACAAAAGATGCATCCAATGCACTGGAGGTTGCTTAATGCTCTTCAGGAGTATCAATGGACTGCTCTAGCCAGCCACTCATTCCCACTGCATGTTTGACCCATTTTCTTTTCAATCATTTTGCTGTCCTTATTCAGTCATTTTTTAGTTCTGTCCAACTCTGTGACTCCATTTGGGATTTTCTTGGCTGAAATACCAGAGAAGTTTTGCCATTTCCTTTTCCATCTCATTTTACAAATGAGTAAACTGAGGCTTAGATGACTTCCCCAGGATGGCGCAGCTAATAAGTGTCTAAGACCGAATTTGTCAGTCATCCTGACTCCTGGCCTGGCCCTCTATCCCTGAATCACTTAGTTGACTTTATATTGAATTCATACCCATGTCTGTAAGGACTTCTCTGTCATTTCTCAAGGGCAAGTTATTATTAGCAATATTTTTTGGCCATATGTATTTTTTTGTCACTTGTAAATTTGATTTGTCTGAGATCATGGGAACCAAATGGAATCAATGGAAACATGTGAGTATTTAAGAGATGATAATAAAATCATTTAAAATAACACACAATTTCCCATATGCAACAAATTTCTGTGTCTTCCTCAATTCTAGGCTGAAATAATTTTTCATTTAAAGTGATACAATGCCACCCCAAAGTTGACCACAAAGACAGAAGCAGTTACTAACCCATATTCCTGCTTTCTCTATAAAATCTCTATGAGAAGGCTCCACATATGCATGGAGGGTTTGATCAAAACAGAAGTCAAGAGGCAAGACTTCCCCGGAAAATGTTCTGAAACAGAGCACATCATTCCTATTCATGCTACATAGGAATGGAATAGATCAATGAGTTGCCATTCAACCTGCATATTCCATAGATTATACAGGTTGAATGATTATTCTGCATATTCCATAGATTATACAGGTTGAATGATTATTCTGCATGTTCCATAGATTATACAGGTTGAATGATTATTCTGCATGTTCCATAGATTATACAGGTTGAATGATTATTCTGCATATTCCATAGATTATACAGGTTGAATGATTATTCTGCATATTCCATAGATTATACAGGTTGAATGATTATTCTGCATGTTCCATAGATTATACAGGTTGAATGATTATTCTGCATATTCCATAGATTATACAGGTTGAATGATTATTCTGCATATTCCATAGATTATACAGGTTGAATGATTATTCTGCATATTCCATAGATTATACAGGTTGAATGATTATTATGCATGTTCCATAGATTATACAGGTTGAATGATTATTGTGTATGTTCCATAGATTATACAGGTTGAATGATTATTGTGTATGTTCCATAGATTATGCAGGTTGAATGATTATTCTGCATGTTCCATAGATTATACAGGTTGAATGACTATTCTGCATATTTCATAGATTATACAGGTTGAATGATTATTCTGCATGTTCCATAGATTATACAGGTTGAATGATTATTCTGCATATTCCATAGATTATACAGGTTGAATGATTATTCTGCATGTTCCATAGATTATACAGGTTGAATGATTATTCTGCATATTCCATAGATTATACAGGTTGAATGATTATTCTGCATTATTCAGACACTTTGTTTTCCCAATGTGGATGGCCAGATCAATTTCTTTTGCAATATTATGTTACAGAAAAGATCTTATGATATTTCAGGATTCAATGCAATTAGTATAATTTCATCAAAAACTAGGAGCATTTGGAGAAGCTTGCCCCTCAGTTTTAAATACTTTGATTTATATTCTTTCTAGGACATCTTTTATGTTACTACTGAATGCCTTGGGAGAGCTCATGTCTCCCTAATTTACACTTTCTGGGTATCACAATTCAGCAGATTACAGAAACAAAATTATCTCCAGAGTTGCATTTGTCATAGAGGCGTGTATAATTTTAACATATGTGTGGGAGACATATTCTTTGAAGAAAGTCTTGGAGGCCGTGTTTTGTTCTACCAAGTGAAAAGCTTTTTAAAAAATCAATAAACAATAGACATGGCAGGATTTCATCTTCTTTATAGTTTTCAGTCAGTTGTATAACCTTAAAGATGTGCTCTGTTCTAGAAAATTGTCTGTGAAGTCTTGCCTCTTGTCTTCTTATGTTTTGATCAAGCCCTCAGTGCAAACGTGGGGCATTCTCATAAAGATTTTATAGAGAAAGCAGGAATATGGGTTAGTAGCTGCTGTAGCCTTTGTGGTCCACTTTCAGGGAGGCACAGGTCTATAATCTCTGGCTGAAGCTAGTGGACTATTGGATTTCTGGAGTTTGGGGATGTAGCAAGGCTAAGGATGATTGGGTGACCAAGTCGCCAATATGGCAAGCCTCAGGGAGGAGAGAGTCATCAGACTATTATTGCCTAAGAAAGGGCAAACCAACCCAGATCAAAAATGGAGCAAGTCAAATACTGCCACTGATGGATTCAGTCATTGATTACTGTGTTCCCAGTCTGGACAAAATAGAGAGAAAGTCTCAAAAAAAAAAAAAGGGTAGGGGACCATTTGTAAACTCTCCAGAATCTTTGCCTCTGAAATATCTTGAAAAGTAGTCCTTGAATGCCTTTAAAAACAAACAAACAAAACAAAACAAAACCACTTACTTTTGTCTTAGATCAATCCTGCATTTTGGTCCCAAGGCTGAAGAGCAGTAAGGGTAAGGCAATGGGGATTCCAACTAGGAAGTCTCAAAGGCTAAGTTTGAACTGAGCATCTCCTGTTTCTAGGCTCTTGCAGCCACTTAACTGCCCCTGAATGTCTTTTAACATCTGCACTTCTTTCAGTGTTTATTTCTTCTCAGGGTATCTTGGAAGCTCTCAGACAAGTCTTCCTGAGTTCAAATTTGAACCCAGAGACTTACTAGCTATACGACCCTGGGCAAAACATTTAATTTCTGTCTGTCTCAATTAATTGATTTGTAAAAAAGGAATAACAATAGTTATTACAGAAATAATCAGTCACAATAATAATTGATAGTCATCACAATCCCAAGATTGTTGTGAGTATAAAGTGAGATATTATTTGTAGAGCTTAGCATAGTGCCTGGCACTTAATAAAATTCTCATTAGTAATCATTTCTCAAATGTGATAGTTTCACAAAAGAACGAATGCATTATATAATGAAAGTAGAGAATTACAAAAAAGTCTAAAGATCTGTTCCATTTCATACCTGGTTGTTGTTCTCCTTTCATCTTCCTCTACAAATGCTGATCTGGGCTTAGCTGGATCTCTAGCCAAGTTCTCTGCAGGCTTATTTTCTTTTTAATTGCTTTTCAATATTTTATGAGATGATCATTTGGAGTCTTTTATCATTCTCTTTGGAAATGTTTTGCAAATGAATTCCATACTGGTGCTTTCAATGTACCTTTGTTTGGCAAGGAAATTATGGAAAAGGGGGTTTTTGATCTTCTTTTGGTAATTATTTAGAATCAGTTAAATTTCTCTAAGAAATGGTGATTCTTAGAATTGATGCTTTTACTTCCCCCCCCCCATAGAATAAGCTGGACTTTTAAAAAGTATATGTGGTGGCTTTTTATCATCTTTATTCTTTCTTCTAATACAATTTTAATTTTTGATCTAATCAATTAATGATCTGATTGCACAAAAATGAGTTTGAAATGACTACTATGTCTGAAACCAGTTGTTTCCTACCCTTTAAGTTATAGTCATGGGGCCAGCTGGGTAGCTCAGTGGATTGAGAGCCAGGCCCAAATCTGACCTCATATACTTCCTAGCTGTGTGACCCTCGACAAGTCACTTAACTCCCATTAGCCTAGCTTTTACCATTCTCTGCCTTAGGTAGAAGGTAAGGGCTTTAAAAAAATAAAAAAGATATAGTTAGATTCATTTTGATGTTGTTGAGTGCTCATCACAATCAGAACCTTACAATTTTCTAAAGAATGAATTCAGAATGTTAATGTTATGCTTCTGAATAGTATAATAACATTCTTGGTTCTTTTTTGTTTCTTGAGCCTGAATCATACTTCTATTTCTTTTTAGATTAAAATTTATATACTTTATTGTTATATTACTAATTTCCAAAATCTCTCTCCCTTCTCCTTCCCAAAGAATCAGGAAGGCCCAAGTTCCCAGAGTTATCTCATGTAACAAAGAATAAAAAAAAAGAAAAAAAACAGTGGAATTAACACAAATATCAACCAATTCTGGTAGTAGATATAATGGTCTATATTCATAACCCCACACCTCTTTAAAGAAGACAGCTAGATGCATTTTCTTATCTTCTTCAGAGTAAGATTGGCCTGTAAGATTACACAAAGTATTGTATGTATACCAGACTATATATAATAGTTTCCTTTTTTGAAAACTATACTTTTACATATAAATTTTACCATTTTCTGACATATCTACTTTTCTATCAAAGTCAGAGAATTGAGGTGAGTTGACATAGTTTGGAAGCTTGTCATATTCTTGAAATTTCACTCCATCTTCATCATCTTCAGTGAGTATTGGGAATAAACTGCAATCTTCATCATAGAAATCTATTTTTTATACCACTCATTAGCATTTGTTCCTTGAAAAAATATTTCCTATTGTATTTTGGTCACATTATGAAGCCAATTCTGTCTGTTATTTGCCTCCATAAAGAGAGTTTTCAAGATGTTATTGCAATGAATACTAATAACATTGCAAAGAACAATGATCTCTTAATAACACTAGTCTTCAAACAAAGCTTGAGCATTAACATTTGCAATCTTGAAGTTAATGTTTATCTAAAAAGTCCTTCTAAGCCCTTTTCTGCTACTCAGCTATGGTCATCTTACAATCAAAATGAAACTGTCGGAATGCAAAAAATGTATTTTTGTTCATTTCATGAGTAACTATGTGGGTTCCCCAAATCATCATCTGGTGACCAACCTCCTACAGTTGAGTCTTTCCATAATTATCTAGAAAAGAATAGAAATATAAGTCATTCACAATGAGTCACAGAATCACAGGATCTTGGATATGGAAAGGCTCTCAGTGACTATATGATCTTACTTAGATATATGGAATGTAAATAAGAATCCCTTCCAAAATATACCTAACAAGGGGTCCTACAGCTTCTGCCTAAAGACCTCCAATGAGGTCTAACTACTACCTCCCAGGACAATGGCTACTAGTTTACATAGGTCTAATAGTTAGGAAACTTTGGAGTTTTTTCCTATCATTTCACCTGATAGATAATAACAGGAAATAGTGAGAAGGTAGAATTGCTCAAAATTTATCTTCTCTTTTTGCTATCAAGAAAAATTATTGAGAATGATGAAACAAAGAAATATTAACATGTAATTGAAATCCAAGATAAGGGAGGAGATGGTAAGAGAGAACGTGTATCCTTTGAGTTCAGTTCACCAGTGCCAATGAAATTATATCCATTATTTTGATAGAACATAGAGATGTGATTAATAAGCTGTTGATGGGAATCCTTGAAGAACCAGGGCAAATGAGAGTTGCCATAGGAATGAAAATAGATAACTATTTTGAATTCCAAAAAGTAGAAGTTCTTCACACTATAGAAAAAAATGAGCATGACTTCAAATTCAAGAGCATGTTATTTACAGTGATTGTTTGGGAGAGCTTAGAAAAGAAAAGTCATCACCATAAATCACCATCACTTCCACTTGTACACCTGGATTTTATAAAATGCAAAAGTGAGGACTGGATGCTCAATAGTACAGTATGGCTGATAAGGAATTAATTGAATTATTAGCCATATAAAGAATAGTGATCCCTAGAATGAACTGTCTAATGAAGTACCACATGACACTCTGTCATTAGTACTGTTCAATTGACCATTTTTATAAGTTGGATGAAAGCATAGTTAAATCAGTAGATGACATGAATCTGGGAAAACTGGTACCATTTTGGATGGCAAGATCATTCCAACTCACACTGACACTGATGAGTCAGGTTGCTCCAGAGCAAGATTACATCTCCCCTTCATGGCTCTTGAGGTGTCAGAAAGCATTTCTCTAATGTAATTATGTTGTGCTTACATTATAATGTGTTTTCTCCAATATTAATATCCAGTTATTAGTGCCCCCATATCATTTGACCAATTACTATCAATTAGCTTTTTAAAAACCCTTACCTTCAGTCTTAGAATCAATATTATAAGTTCTGAGGCAGAAGAGTGGTAAGGGTTAGGCAATAAGGGTTAAGTGACTTGACCAGGATCACAAAGCTGGGAAGTGTCCAAGGTTAGATTTGAACCCAGGACCTCCTGTATCCAGGCCTGACTTTCTATCCATTGAACCACCTCACTGACCTTTCAATTAGCTTTACAATGGGATATTTAGTGCAATGATATAGCAAAGCCATCAGTATAAAGCATTTCTCCCCTACTACCTGGGTAACACTGTACCTTATACTAAATCATTTTGGGGTAGGCAGGGGGAGAATAGGCTCAAACTTAAAGTAACTGCTCTGAACTTAATTTACTATAGCTAAGGTTCAGAGTCATTCATTCCTTTGCCTTTAGGGCTTGCCACTTTGACTATGAGGATCAATCCTTTACAGTTCTGTGGACCAGGGCTTTTATGGTGACGAGGGTCAGCTGCTTATTCAGAATGGACTAAAGTTCTGGGACTTCTGGTGTCTTATTATTCTAGCCTTCCTGAAGCTCAGAAGTTCATAACTGTCTGCAATACTCCTTCACCTAAAAGCAAGAAAGAGCAAATTCAAAGAGAATAAGACCTATATTCTGGGGCTTGTGTTGACCACACATGGGGAGAGCCCAATACCTTTTCCCCCTCAAAGGTTAATAGCACGCTCTCATTCTCACATAGTCACAGAGGAAAGGAGGGGCTTTCTTTGGTCATTAGTCTTTTGAATGTACCCATATTTGGTTCAGCAGCTAAACAAAAGTCCATCTCTCCATCACATTGTTAAGTGGGCTGGAACCACTTATTGACTGGCTTTGCATGCCCCAAAGTCAGCATGGGGACTGATTGCATTACTTAAATACTATTCAACTCTTCTGAGATCACTTGTAAGGACTGGATTTGGCATGTCCCCTTTTATAAGGGTATGTACCTCTATATTTATATTTATATGTTGTTGTCCTTCCCTCTCCTATCCTTTTAGAATGTAAAGTTCTTGATAACAGGAATTATTTAAAAAAGAATAATAACCCCAACACTTAGTAATGCCTGCACTTAGGAAACATTTAATAAATGTTTGTTAATTGATGAATACATTGATCTATATCCTGATTTCCAGTCCAATACTCTTGTAAGACTTAAATTAATGGGCAATACTTCAAGTATTATTTTTATAAAGTTTATTATCTGTTTTTCTACCTGCTCAAAAGTCCCGCTCCACCAAAGCTTTGACAGGAAGGAAAGAGAATGAGAGATGGAACTACACTCAATTTATATCCTGTCTATGTCAGCACGTAACAACAGGAAGTGAGCAGTGTTCTGGGAATCATAGTTTTGCTGGGGATCATAGTTTTTAGGATAACAGATTCAAATTACACATTCTACACTATCCTTCTACCTTCTTAATGGAAGAATTAATTACCTTCTTAATGGAAGAATTTAGAGACCCACATCAGGCCAACAGGTAAAAATAGTTTCTAGGTGCAGAATTATCTAATTCACTTTTATATAACCCATGTAATTGGTTACCTACTTGATAATTCTGTTGAGAAATGAATGAAAGAATGAATGAAATTGCATGTGTTAAGTACATTCTATATAGGAAGCATTTTATTAAGTTCTGGGGATACCATATGGGGTAGAAGATTTGGAATGAGTCAGTGAGGGAAAGTCACTCATCTTCTTGTTCAACTGGAGCTGTCATGTCAGAGAAACAGCACAACTCAGCTTGAATTCCAGCTTTACCATTAATTTTCAGTGTACCTGGGGAGTGATGAAGATGATAAAGTATGTTATATAAGCACTTAGAGGTACACAAAGTGCTTTCTTCACAAGGAACACACTTATGAAGTCAGTGGTGCAACAATTATTATCCCCACATTATAGATAAGGAAAGTAAGGCTAAAAATGTTACACAGATGCATAAATTAAGTCACTGATAGATAATTAACTATAGAAGCAAGTTCTATCCTGGTCACTTTCAGCATTGACTATGACATTCCTAGTAGAAAAGAGAATTTGAGTCTAGTTATTGATTATAAACAGATTAACTCTTTTTCCAAACAAAGGATCATTGGCATTTATTTTTATTACAATTTTTCTCCTAGGTACTCTGATAAAGTCAGGAATTCCCAAAATCTTATGAAGCATGGCATTTAAGTCTAAAGTGATTGACTGCAATGAATTGTAATCAAAACTGTAACTAAGAACTAAGATAGGAAGATAAGAGCTTTGCCCGAAGGCATTGATATTAGGTAGGGAGTGCAGGAAGACTTCCTTCCCATGGTAGTCTTCTAGCCCCACAGCCCATAGATACTCAGCACAATTGCCCTTATTTCTCTCATCTACCCCTAGACCAACCTGTCATAGCAAAGGTCCCATGTTTCTCTTCTCCTAGAGCTAACTTCCCTAAGTGCCACATTCTTGTTACCTTCACCTGCCACCTCCTCCCAGGAGCTGCTAGGATTGAGGTGGGAGGGATAAGGAGAAAGACTATGTCTCAGTAGAGAGGGTTGGGATCTCGAGGGGATGGATGTACACCTACTCCCCCAACAGTGACTGGATAGAGCTCTTTCCAGATGACTCTTCCAATTCCCTGATGACTTCTCCCCAGGTAATAGAATTCCTACTTACATTTGTGACTATAACCTATCTTGCTCGCTAACATGAGCATCAGTTGTTGTCCATCTGTAGTGTGGACTGGATGGTTTTCATCTGACCATATGGCCCAAAGCACTGCCCAGAAGAACAGATGTAGAGACTTGGGCCAAGGAAAGCCATAAGCAGCAACCACAGTAATAATCTCGTTCTCCAGTCTGCTCCTTTTCCTTTCCCACCCTGCTGAGAGTATCCTTTGGTTCATCTGGAGTCCAGGCTAACTTTAGCATTGACTGCAAAGAAATAGCCAGCTTGATCAAGGTTAATACACTCCCCTTGCCAACTGGGGCTGAGTTGTTTTCATTCAGATATCTCAATTTTTATTCTCGTCTTCCTCCCAGCATGCAATCCCTGCCAAGTCAATTACCTCCAGCTCCACCTTCTAATCACTCTCAGTGAACACCTTTCCTACTTTTTTCTCCCTTACAGAAACATTTATTTTTATTTGTTTTTATTCTTTTTTATTATCATAGAAAACACACTTCCATATTGGTCATTGTTATAAGAGCACACTCATACAGAACCCAAACCCCAAAATAAAATCGCAAATACCCTGATGGGAAAGACAATAATATCCTTTGATCTGCATCCATCTGCCTAAACGGTCCTTTCTCTGGAGGGGATAACATTCCTCATCATGTCTTTCGAGACTGTCCCAGATCATTGCATTGAATGAGCCCCTTTTCAAAGAGTTTACTCAACACTTACTACCAAGAGAGAGTTATGAGCTGCATCTCCAAGGGTCATAGTTTATTCCACAAACAAACCAACAAACTAGAGCTGGGTTAATGTTCAAATAAATGCTCAACCTGGCTTCCAGTCAACAAATGGGGACTTGGCAAATGAAAAATGGGGAAGAGGCAGGGGCTGGGTTTGAATTTCAGTTTGCCATTATCCAGCCTCAGGTCAAACTTTACAAATAATTCCTAATTAATCCATCCCTGCCAGTGTAACACCCCCAGCTGGCACTCTGCACTGTTCACTGGCAAAATGCGATTGAGAGTCTATTCACATGCTGTGGTGATGGGGGATTCCCTCTGCCAGTAGTCTGAATGGCACTGGAACCAGCTGATAGACTGAAGTGCCCCCAGAGTCTCCCATTCACCTATCATGGGTTTATAGTGAGGAAAATGCTGTAGAAATGACAACGTGGTATATAAAAGGCAAGCTATTATTGTCGTTTTTAATTTCCCAATGGCTGCTCATGATCAATGAAGGCAGTGAGGGATTGGGGAGAGAGGAGCAGGTAAAAGCTGGCTAAATGGACACATGTGTACATGTGTAAACATGAGTGTGTGTATATGTGAGCATGTATGTTTGTGTATGTGCATAAAACTCTGACCTCACAGAAGAAATTACTGTTGTTGTTCAATCCTTTCAGTTGTGTCTAACTCTTTGTGACCCCATTTGAAGTTTTCTTTGCAAGATTCTGGAGCAATTCACCATTTCCTTTTCCAGCTCATTTTCACAGATAAGGAAGCTGAGGCCAATAGGGTTAAATGACTTGCCCAGGGTCACACAACTAGAGAGTATCTTCAACCAAATTTTGAACTTGAAATGAATCTTACTGATTCTAGTCCCTGCACTCTACCCATGTATCACCTAACTGCCCTATAAATTAGTTAATTAATTAGAAATGACTGACAGGCTTTTTTTAGTGACCAGTGAGGAATCTGAAACCATGCAAGTTGTTTCCTAAACATAACAACAGTATGATAGCTACCATTTATATAGTGCTTTAAGTTTGCAAAATACTCTACAAATCTCATCTCATTTAATGCTCACAAACCTTGGAGATAGATTCTATTGTTATTCCCATTCTATAGATAATGAAACTGAGGCAGGCTTAAGTGACTAAAATATACACAAAATTCCTTGACTCAATACTTCTAATCATACTTTCATCAAAAGCCTTTCCCATCCTTTAAGACCTACTTAAAAACTATCTCTTATGAAGTCTTGATACATCCAACCAGAAGTGATTTCTCCTTCTACATTCCGATAGTTCTTTATCCGTAACTCCCATTTAGCATTTATCATAACTTCCTGTATACTATGCTTATTTGTATATGTATCTGACTCTCCTACTAAATTTTAAGCTCATTGAGAGGAAGGATCATTTCTTATTTTTTTTAATTCCTTCAGCACATGATAGTTGATCAATGTTTTTGTTTCATGGAATTGAATTCCTGAATATGTGATGGACATAAGCCAGTAAAAAGACATATAATAATGAAATTAGCCAAGTTTATTCCATGTTTGTTGTGGTTACAATGCACTTTAAGACAGGAATAATCTGTTTAAATTTGACTTGGCAAGGGTTTAATGAACAAGACCTTTGGGATATGTAAAGCTATATCCATTATTCTTTCTGTTTATAAGTCTGCCAACTCTCCATGCTCAAGAAGTTCATTTCCCATTTCCCATCCTCCATTTCTCACAAGAAAACTCATATAATCAAATAATCACAAATTAGTACTAGAAGAGACCCCAAGAGGCCATCTAGTCTGTTTCTCATTTTATAGATGAGGAAACGGAAGCCATGGAAAGTTAAGTGAACTGCCCACGTTTACAAAAGAAGGTTCAGAGGTGGAGTTGGAATCCTGGTCCTTTGACTCCCTTTCTACTGTCCCATGGATATTAGATCATGTCAAAAAAAAAAAGAGAGAGGTGTCAGCAAGTCAATAAGAAGGAACAAGCTGTGGGATCATATAAAGTGGGTAGGTCTTTGTAAGAACAACTTACCTCCTTGCCCCAAAGTGAGTAGCCATGAAGCCATCCTAGTTCTTGAATTAATTTGACACGCAAACTTTAGCAATAAAATCAATAGAATCTTAGAAGAATGTTCGGAGAGCATAAAGCCCAAAGAAGATCTAGAGAACAATTCCCACCCCCAAAGTGGTTATCCAATTTTTACTTGAAGTCTTCCAATGAAGTGAAACTCAGCACCACCTCAATTGGCTCAATAGACTGTTTCATGACTCTATTGAGAATTTCTTTTCTTGTCATCAAACCAACCCTTGTACCATCATCATCACCACCATCACCTTATTACCATCATTATCATCACCATCATCATTATTATTTGTAATGAGTGAAAGATGAAATGACTGAGGAAACAAAGATATAGTCTTCTGAGTATATCGATTTATTAGGCAACACATGACAATTGCCCAATAAATTGGGACCAGAACCTTCCTGAGCTTAGAGCTGGACCTCACAACTAATCAGATAAGACCAATTAATTAAAAGGAAACAATGCAACGTTAAGTAATCTGCTTTCTAATTGGAGGAAGAATGAACAAGGACAATTTCTTGATTCAACAAATAGAAGTGTCCCACTCCCCCAAGTGTCTGTACACAATCAAAAGAAAATAACTGATTGATCAGCATAGGAACAGTTTTCAGATAAGACATGTGGGTTGTTTAAGAAGCATATCTTTGTTGACATGTTTTTCACACCACTATAAGAGACGTAGTACAAGTATTTTTTCAGCACCAGATCCAGGATTTCATGAACATAGGAAATGGCCAATGAAAAAACAACCTCTACTAATGTAGATTAGCACTTGCTTGAGTACTGAGAAGTTTGACTGTCTTACTTCAGTTCCTACACTCACCTAGGTGTGCCATTTCAGAGATGTCTTAAACTGAGACCTCTAATTCTGAGACTCATTCTTTAACCAATATTTTCTAACCACAGCTTCTTATGTACGCTTTATTATACTCATTTTATACACAAAGCAACTGACTAAGCTCACATAGATTCTGTCCCAAGTCTCTCTTGATCCTGAACCCAGGACCACCTCTCTCATTTCAGTCTTCTCCTCTGTAAAATGAAAACATTGGTTGGATTAGAGGATTTTGGAAAATCCCTTCTACCTCTGAGGGCTGATAATTATGACTGTGAGGAAAATCCTCAGCAAAATTCTGATGGAGACACATTTATGAAGTTGTAGAAATGGTGTCTCTCCTCCTTTCACTTTTCCTCTGCTCTATTTCAGTCACTCCCATCCTCAGTGCTTAGCTTAGTATCAGCACTTAGTAGGTGCACAAATGCCCATTGACTTGCCTTGCCTTGGATGTCCAGGAATACCCATTTTGTAAGTCATATGAGTTTTAAGTGAGCATTCTATGTTCATCTTTAGAACTACCCAAAGGGCAGCTAGGGTAGCCCAGGGGATAGAGTGCCAGACCTGGAATAGGGAACCAAAAAAAAAAACAAACTACCATGGTCAGAGGTGGAGACACTGATATAGTGGATAAGGCTCTGAACTAGGAATCATTTAAAGCAGAGTTTAAGTCTTGCTTCAGATGCTTTCTACCAAGATCAGGAAGGAGCAGGGATTTTTTAATGAGTAGAGATGGGCACAGGGGAGGCCATTTGTGGAATGGATGACAGTAAGTCAACAAGCAACAGTCACTGAAATTTTTTGAGGAGCATGACATGATCAGAGAGGCACATCAGGAAGATGATTATGGCTTCTGTATGCCAGAAGAATGGAAAAGGGAACAAATCAGAGGCAGGGAGGCTAGATGGGAGCCTATTCCATTAGCTAAAGTATCAGGTCCCATGGCACAAATGGCCTTTGTCCATGTTTAGGTGACTGAGGAGTGAGACCTTTCCAGGCCAGAAGCCAAGATGTTTGAATTAAAATTTAGAAAAAGGCATCTAACAATACAGCAAACTATTGCCATATAACATTGAGTGGAACATTTTCAAAGGGATCCACTTGGGGTTTAGGTAAGTGGTTTCCAATTATGTTAATGAATCACCCAGCTAAATCCCTGATAATCATGCTGAAAACTTACCCCACTGGGGTCTAATTTAGATGTACAAGATAAAGGGAGTGCTTTGTTAAAGGATACTATTTCTGGACACAACCAGTATTGAGACAGCCTTAGTTATCATGGAACACATGCTTTGAAATATCCTGAGGCTCCTGTATTATCTGGACTCAAAATGCTGACATCAGGGCTTGAGTTCTTCATTGGCTGCTCAAGGATCTTTACTGTTGTTGGTCCTCAGTCAATTCAGTCACATTCAAATGTCTCTTCATGACTCCATTTGGAGCTTTCTTGGCAAAGATACTGGGGTGGTTTGTTATTTCCTTCTCTGATTCATTGTACAGATGAAGAAACTGAGGCAGTCAGAGTTAAATGACTTGCTCAGGGTCATCCAGCTAGTGAGTGTCTGAGGTCATATCTGAATTCAGGTTTCTGACTCCAGGTTAGGTACTCTAGCCACCTCAAGAAGTTAATATGCTCATCCCCAAGCATAGACATAGGCATTTGTGTGTGTGTGTGTGTGTGTGTGTGTGTGTGTGTGTGTGTGTGTGTGTGCATGTATGTGTTGGGGTGGGGATGAGATAAATGTGAATACTTTGGGGGATCTAAAAGCTGAAGGCACTGTGGTGTTTCGGAAAGAGCTTTGGCTTCAGATCTGGGTTCAAGACCTCCTGCCCTCTGTCATTCATTAACTGTATGACATTAGACAAATCATTCTACATTTCTGATTGCCTTCCATTTTCCTTATCTCTACAATGAAGAGATTTGACTAGATGGCTTCCAAGGTCCCATGTATCCTGTAATCTCAGTAGTATAGAAGATTTTTCATCAGAGAAGACCACAAATCTTCTCTGTCTTGCTAGACCATTTTTTTTCCCAATGAGATGATATTTCTGAAAAAAAAAATTATCATCCAGTGATCAAATTTCTGGTAATGAGCTTCTCTGAATTTAAGCCATTCCTGGAAGGTAAAATACACTGCACCCTTCAGCCTACTTGAAGCTTTTTCAGGCTAGAACTGCCAGGCACTTCCTCTTATTGGTATAGCCTTTGAAAACTCTAGATCATCTGCTCACCAACTATATTGAGATTTGCAGGAAGAGGGGTTATAACGGGAAAGGAACAAATATTGAAAGTGCCTACTATAAGTCAGACAGCTGTGCTAGGACTGTAAGAACACAACAACCCCATGAGATGATTTGTATTATTCTCATCTTACAGTTATGGAAACTGAGGCAAAGAGAAGTCCATGTGGTTCATTAAAGGACAGTCAATCAATCAATCAATATTTATTAAGCACCGACTTACTATGTGCCAGACAATGTGCTAAACATGAGTGGGGTTACAAAAAGAATTAAAAGATAGTTCCTGCCCTCAAGGAGCTTACAGTGTATTAGGGGAAATAAGCAAATAAATAAATGCATATACAGGAGAAAGAGAGAGTAAATAAGAGAGAGAAGGAATTAGAAGGGGGTTGGGAACCATTTCCTGTAGAAGGTGACATTTTAGCTGGGACTTATAGGAAACCAAAGAAATTAGTAGGTAGAGATGAGGAAGCAGAGAATTCCAAGCAGAGGGAGTTACAGAAAATGCCTGGTGCCAAAAGATGGATTCTCTTATTCGAAGAACAACAAGGAGACTAGTGTCACTGGATCAAAAAGTACCTGGTGTGGAATCAGGTCTAAGAAAAGTAGAAAGGTAGGAGGGGACTAGCTTATGAAAGGCTTTGAATATCAGAGGATTATGTATTTAATCCTGGAGGCAATAGGGAGTCCTTGGAGATTGTTGGGAGTGAAGGGTGACCTGAGCTTTAGGAAAATCCCTCTAGTGACTGAATGAAGCATGGATTAGAGTAGGGAGAGGTTTTCTGCAGGCAGAGACACCAGGAGGCTATTAATTAATTAAGGTATGAGTAATTGAGGTGTGAGGTGATGAAGACTTGTGCTAAGGGGTACAGAGTCTAGGTGTACTAGGTGTAGAGTCAAAAGAGAGAAGGGAATGTTTTTTTTTTTTTAAACCCTTACCTTCTGTCTTGGAATCAATACTGTGTATTGCTTCCAATGCAGGAGAGACATAAAGACTAGGCAGTGGGGGTCAAGTGACTTGCCAAGGGTCACACAGCTGGGAAGTGTCTGAGGCAAGATTTGAACCCTAGACCTTTTGTTTCTGGGTCTGGCTCTCAATCCCTTGAGCCAACTACCTGGAAAAGGGAATATTTTCAAGAGATGTTGCAAAGATGCAAAGGGTGGCATAGCTAGGTGTAAGTGTCTGAGGTCAAACTTGAATTCAGGTCTTCCTGACTCCAGATCTGGGGTAGGGGTTATAAAGAAACAGAAGACATAGTCCCTTGCCCTTGAGTTCTTGTCCCATAGTATATATTTAACATATACTTTGCATGGTAAGTAATCTTTTTTTTTTAAGTCCTCTGTTTTAGAATTAATCCTGTGTATTGGTTCCAAGGCAGAAGAGGGGTAAAAGCTAGGCAATGGAGATTAAGTGAATTGTCCAGGGTCATATAGCTAGGAAGTGTCTGAAGCCAGATTTAAACTCATCTCTTCCTGATCCGAGGCCAGGTGCCACCTAGCTGCCTCTTTGAGGATAGAGGTTAGGCAAAAAAGACCAGGTGGCATCCTAAGTCTGGAAGGGGTTGTAAGCCTATGGGAGAATAGGTAGTGCCAATAAAAATGGAAGGGATGGGGCAGATTTAGAAGCAGCTAGACTGCTTTCTTCTTGAGCCTACAGGAAAAGAGGCAGTGACTTGAACTTTTGGCTCTCCCAGGACTATAGGATGCCTAGTGGGCAATGATATTTCCAGATTTTCAGCCTGCCCAAGGCAATTACACAGAGTTAGGAGGGCATTATTACTGCTGGGAAATGTACTAATGAGTCAGTGGACTATCAGTAAGGCTGGGAAATCTGGGCACCAGCGGCATCTATCCAAGTAAAAATTCCAGAAAGAATTTTCTGAACTGCAAAATAAGCAAATCTCCAATCCTCTTGGAGCTTAGGGGCTATTTGGTGGGGTTTTATACCTACCAAAGCAAAAAATAAAAAAAAAGCAACATTTGCCAGGAGCTGTTTGCCTTGTTCTGATGCTTTCTTCCTCTCCCATTACCTCTTGTACTCTCCCCATAGAGACCAGAGCCACTGTGAGGAATTAATTAGCCTACAGCAAGCTGAGTAATTGATTTATTGATTTGTGGCAAGCTACCACCTTCTGCATGGTTCAAGTCTTTTCCAAAGTGAATATCACATGGAAATTCAATGTTTTATGGAGTCCCAGTGTTACCTGATAACGTCTGAGGGAGTTCATCTGTCTCTCCAGGTGTTACGTTCCACTGGGCCACCTCTCTTCCCACTCTGAAAATGAGAGTTACACTAAAGACTCTCCAAGGTTTCACCAAGCTCTAACATTCGACTGTTCTATGATTGTATTAACACTTAATAGACTGAGAGAATGGAAGAAATGGCAAGAGGAAGAGAGGGGAGAAGATTGCCTGCCCAGGCTCTAAACTATAACTTTCAGGTTATTCTGCCTAGATCTTTAGGACAACAAGTTTGTGTGAGTTTGGACCAGTCCTCGTATCTGTCTCATCTTTGATTTACTCATTGGATGAATTATAGGATCACTAAAGTCCTTCCTGTATCTGGGGTTCCACTGCACTTAGACGGAAGCTATCATGTTGCAGAGCTGACTTGAGATTGTGGTTGTTATATGTAGGGAACTTCAGGAAATGAATAACAGTTCTCCCCACCTAAGAGCACGTTGTTGCCTGTGTCATACTCCTGTAGGAGAAATATCGGTATTGCTGCTTGGTTTGGATTCAGATCTACTCCATTTATAACTATTAGTTGTCTTCCTGACATCTGATATATTTGGTAGTTAATATTTAAATTTATATACATTTATTTAAATAAATATTAATTATATATACATATATAATAATGGGTGGGAGGCATAATGAACTTAAAATAGAAGTACAAAGTATCAGAAAAATACATTAAAGAGAAAAGACTCTCAATTTCTGTATGCCAAACCAAAGCATCTCCCCAACCATGTGGCAGGAGGTTTCAAATGTAACTCAAACTCAACCACTCCTACCCTATAGCCCCACTGTCAGCCTGAGGTTTGATCTTGATGAATAGGAGTCTGGCAGTGGATCTACAACTTGTCTATTGAGTGAACCCCAACATAAGGTGTTCCACTGTCTTTGACTGCTGTCAGTTCTATATATTGAAAGAAGGAGTGTTCCGGGTTCTGTAGCCAATATTCTTGGCAAAGAAGGAAGGAAGCTTCTTTCCTAGGTTGGCAAAATATACCTGTCTCAACCCCAAAGCTTGCCATTGGTAGATGCTGGGGAGGAAACATTCAATGTGTGCAAAAGAGTTGCCCCCAAACTTGCCACTGGCACATGTGGAGGAACCCTCAATGTCTGCCACAGAGTTGCCCCCAAACTTACCTTTGGCAGATTTGTGTGGGGGAACCCTCAATGTCTGTTAACAGTTGCCCAAAAGTTTGGCATTGACAAGAGGGGAAAGGAAAACTTTAATAACTGAAAATTCCAGAAAATTGATTTATAGCCTCAAGGGAGCTGCAGACCTACACAGCCTCCTCCTTCCCCTACTTCCTTCAGATTTTTCTTTGTCCTTCAACTTTGGCACTTCTTGAATGCTCTCTTTCTTAGTACTCTTATCCTCCTCTGGGATTAAGGGGTGTCATCTATTGCTGCATGCTTATATAGAATTCTGAGGAATGTTGTTTTTTTTTTGTTTGTTTGTTTTTTAAACCCTTACCTTTCTTCTTGGAGTCAATACTGTGTATTGGCTCCAAGGCAGAAGAGTGGTAAGGGCTAGGCAATGGGGGTCAAGTGACTTGCCCAGGGTCACACAGCTGGGAAGTGTCTGAGGCCAGATTTGAACCTAGGACCTCCCATCTCTAGGTCTAGCTCTCAATCCACTGAGCTACCCAGCTGCCCCCAGGAATGTTGTTTTTAAAAGAATGCTACTTCTAGCTAGAAGCTGGTGCCCACCCACAGCCCAACTCAGAAAATCAACATCCCCTACTTTGGATTAATGTGTTGTATTAACTCAGTTCTAAGCATCTCAATTCTATATGCTCAGTTCCAAGCAGCAAGGGAGTTTGTTGGATCTCCCAACTCAGGGACATCAGAGAAGATGCCCAAACATTAACTTTTGTTAGTGTTGCAGGGGTCTACCTTTCCCCTTACCATTCCCTGACCCTTATAGAGAAGGCGCAGAGTACACCATGGGGCTGTGTTGGAGACTGTTTTAGGTCCTATGATAGTCAAAAATCTGAAAGAACTTTACACTTTGGTGTTATATGATCACACCTTCCCCTCAACACACACACACAAATGAGGTAGATCAGGAATTGCATTAATTAAAAACAAACACACAATAGACAATTTCTGGCTTTCTCTCTTGTCTGTGGCTCTCTCCTATGTCAAGTGGTACAGTCTTTATTTTTTCTCTCCCTTGCAGGGGTTTGGTGGATGGTTCTCATTACACAATCAATGATTCCCAGGGCATTTTACTGATCTACTCACATTGTGGGAAGGGAAGAGAAAGAGAGAAAGTGGAAGAGAACTGGCAAGTCACTTTGTAGCCCCAGTTTACTCACTTGTAAAATGAGAGAGTTGGAATGAATTATCTCTAAGATTCCTTCTAGCTTCAACATTCTATGCATCCATGACTTGAAAAAAAATGCTTCTTGAATCATCCAAACTTGTTGGTCAAGTGGTTATTGCCTTGAGACATCATAGACACCTTGGGTAATATGGTGGAGTCTGTGGATGCCCTAGAATAATGTTTTCAAAAACATAAAGCAAAATACATAAGATTGCAGAGGAACCAATTTTAATGAATTAAAACTATTGAAATGTTTTTAAAAAACCCAAACTCAAGGACTCCAGGTTAAAACCCCCTGCCTTGAGGGGTCCTCCTATTGTAATATTCCTTCAGGTTACTCTGTTAGCCTACAAAACACTTTCTACCTATACTAGGATTTTAAGTCAGGAAAACAGAAAGGAGGAATAAGAAAGAGGAAAAAGTAAGAGAAAAAATTAAACAAGGTAATTCAAAGGGAAGTATGAGAGAAAAAAAAAACCACATCTTGATCATTCTTTAGGTAGCTGGTATAAAGTTCTTTGCCAGAATAATGATGACTCTAAGAAACTTCTGACCTATATAAAAATACTCATATAAAATAATATAAAATGGAGTGGATAGAACCAGGAGAATAATTTATAAAATAACAACATTGAAAAAAAATCAATTTTAAAAAAACAACTACTTCGAAAGAGAGAATTCTGATTACTGAAATGACTAACCACAATTCCAGTGGCATGATGCTCAAACATGCTAGCCTTTTGCTTGAGAGAGATGATGTATTCAAAATGTCCAATGAATTATAAGGGTTTTGTATTTTCTTCTTTTCTTTGAAATTAGGAGTTGGGTGAGAGGAAGAGAAAAGAAATGAATATTATTGAAAAGGAGAAAGGATGGGAAAAGGAAAGAAGAAAGGAAAAGAGGAGGGAAGGGAAGGAAAGAAGAGAAGAGGATGAGAGGAAAGGAAGAGGGGATGTAAGAGGAGATGATAGGAAAGGAAAGAGGAAGGAGAGAGGAGAAAAGAAGAGAAGAGATGAGAAGGAAAGAAAGGAATGGGAAAGAGAGGGGAAGCGAGGCAAAGAAGGGGGAGGAAAGGAGAGGAAGGAAGAGGAGGAGGAGGAGGAGGAGGAGAGGAAGAAAGAAGAGAAGAAGGGAGGAGGGGAGAAGGTAGGAGGGCAGAGGAGGGGAAAGATGAAAAGAACCAGAAAGGAAAGAAAAGAAAAAGAAACTTCTGCCCTAGTGAAAAGAGTTGGCCACTCTCATTTTATTCAGGTAGCTTTACTGGGAACACAGATGGGGAAAGGCTGACATTTATGCCGTTATCAGTCAGCTGTAACAAGCAATCATCCCTGAGGCCTCCTACACTTTTCCTGGCTGCTGAGGAAAAAAGCTTCAGCCTTCTCAGGCCAGCCTAGCCTAGCCATACCCAGTCTGGCAAAGCACAGGGTTGTCAGAGTCCCAGAAAGCCCTCCAGGAAGAATCACACTCAATTCTTGGTAACACAGCAGGAGTTACAAAGTTCAAGTGCTCAGGCAGTAGAACCCAGCTGCAACCCACACAACCTTTCTTCCATCATTAATGGATTCTGGGGAAACAATCCACTCATTGGGTCCTTAGAATTCCAGCGCCATTTTCTCAATTGCAGACGCTTTTCCCGGAGGAGGACTCCAAGCCTGCTTTGACAGCGGTGGCAGCTGCTTTCACATGGAGGGGTTGGACAGAGATTCCTTTGGAAGACAGAAGGCTGCCATGGTTTGGAGCAGTGTAGGGGGCTGGTCCCTCCCCAGCCCCAATGTGAGATGTCAGATAAGGGAGCCTCCAATTTGTTTATTCTCTTGGCATCTGTGAAGCTGAAACAGCATATTGATGAGCTTCTGCAAATGAGAACTAGATGAGAGCTGCTTAGCACTTCAATGACAAAACAGGTGTTGATTTTAGCATTTGAATGTGGAACTGTAACTTACTTTCTGTTCAGTGACAGGAGAGTCTCTGGGAGCTCCAGTCTCTCCCCTGCCCCTTGCAGAAATTTCTGGGGAGATGCTCAAACACCTAGTTCCCCCGCCCCCACCCTCCTCCCTCAAGATCAAGGAAAGAAACACTCAGGATACATTAACTCACTGGACCCACCCTGGGAAGAAAGTGATGCAAATGCAATTATTTCTCTTTTGAATATGGAAAATTGAAGTCCACAAATGAATGGTTGGTGACCTGGTGGATAGATTGCTGGATCTGAGTTCCATTTTAGCCTAGCTAGCTCCGTGACCTCTGTCACAGTCACTTAATCTGTTTGCTTCAGTTCCTCAGCTAAAAAAGGGGAATAAATAAAGCACTTGGCTCCCAGGGTTGTTGTAGGAACAAAATAATATAATATTTGCCAAGTACCTGGCACATACTAGGCACTACAAAATTGCTTCTTTCTTTCCCCTTAAGTGATTTTCACAAGGGTATATAACCGTTAGATGACAGAGGCAGGACCTGAGCCCAGATGTCTTAGAATGCTGAAGCCTCTCAGTAAGTATTTTTTCAATTAGACAACTCTGCCTCACAGGAGTGGATGAACATTTCAAGCTGGCCAGAAAAGACACAAGATAGTACATGAGAAGTGTACAAAGAATAAGTGCTATCAAAATTCAATGGAGGAAAAAAAAATTCAATGGAGGGTGGGGAGATAGAAGAGAGGGAGAGAGAGAAGAAAAGGGGAGAAAGAGAGAGAGGGAGAGAGATGAATGAGTGTGGGGAGAGAAAATGAAGAGAGGGGAAAGAAAGGGAAAGAAGGGGAAGGAGAGAAAACAGAAAAGGGAGAAAGGGGAAGAGAAAAAGGAGAGAAGGGGAGAGGGAGAAAAGAATGGAAGAAAGAGGGGGAGAAAAGGAGAAAGACAGAAAGAGGAGAGAAGAGAGAGAGAGAAAGAAGAAAGAAAGAAGGAAGGAAAAAAGAAACAAAGAAAGAAAAAGAAAGAGGGAAGAAAGAGAGAGACAGAGGCACAGAGAGAGACACAGAGAGAAACACAGAGACAGAGAGATTATTGTAGGCTCTGAGGGTCATGGAAGACTCTTCCTACAGGAAATAAGATATTGAATCTTAGGCATGGACTTGATTTGAATGGGAAGGGACAGGAGTATTCCAGGCTTTTATTGCTTTTGATCAATTTCATTACATAAGGAAAAGATGGACGAGGAATGATGTCCAGTGTGAGCTCCTTGAAGACAATGACTATTACTTTTTTGTTTTGGTATTCCCAGGGCCTAGCAGTAGAGGCCTGACAAATATTCACTGAAATTGTATGGCTATCCAGCTTTGGAGACTGTTTGCTCTTTATTTCACTCTTTCAGCTCTCTGCCCCAACTCCCCCCAAGCCATTGTCACAAATAGAACCCTTAAAGAAGGTGGCTGATGGTTGCAGAGCTCCTTTATTATTCTCCTGCAGGTGAGATGATTCCAATCCTGTTTTATCCCACACAATAAGAGTACTGGAATTAATTAACATTTGTTTATTTTATAGACTCTTCTAAGTTTATGACTTTCTATTACTGAAGCTATTCTCTATTTAGGGGAAAGCGCAGATTGAATTTTGCATTCCCAGAACTCCTCACTGAACCATCCACCAGGGCTCAAGCTTGGGCCAACTATTTATCATAAGTGAGTGCTAAAAGGACCCTCAGAGGTCGTCTAGTAAAAACGGCCATTTGACAGAGGAAAAAAAATGAAACTTGGGAGGTAAGATCCCTTTCCCAAAGTCCCACAGCTAGTCAGTGAAAGAGCTAGGACCAGTTGTCAGTGGTGTGCCCACACACTGAGCCCTGGCTTCCCATATGAAGCTAGAGCTGGTTTTCTGAGATGCTAAGATAGACAGATCCTGGGTATGGTTGATGGTAACTGAGAAAGCGAGAGTGGGAGGCAGAAAGAGGAAGTGGGGCAAAAGAAAGAAGAGAAAAAGAGAAAGAGGCTGAGAGTAGACAGAAATGGAAACTGAGAAACAAAGAGAAAGGAGAGGCAAAGACAGAGACAGAGATATAAGAGTAAGAGAGACAGAGAGGAGAGACAGAAAAAGACAGAAAGAGGGACTTCCGGTTAAGATGGCGGCTTAGAGAAAGCTGAAGTTCAGATCTCCGGAAAACCCTTCCCGACCGATCTCAAACTAGAAGCTCCTAAGGCGCCGAAATTCAAAACGATCAACAGCACAGACCCTGGGAACCCTCCTCCTGGACCTGGACCCGGTTCAAAAGGTACGGCTCCCCTTAAAAGCCAGAACCCGAGATCCCTCGGACCTCAGGGGTAGGAGCGCAGAGTCCAAGGCTCCCGGAAGCGGCAGCCGCGCCGGGCTCAGAGAGCAGGGTCTGAGGAACAACAACCCTCAGGGTCTTCTACCCAAGTCCCAGTCCGGGTGAAAGTTACTGCCTGGGGCTTCCGCTGCAGAGAGCCTGTCGGTCCGGGTGAAAGTTACTGCCTGGGGCCTCCGCTGCAAAGAGCTGGTAGGTCCGGGTGAAAGTTACTGCCTGGGGCCTCCGCTGCAGAGAGCTGGTCAAAACAACAGCAACCCTCAGGGCGGGCAAGACAGCCTCACGGGCTGGATCCTGCTATCCAAGTCTCAGTGAAAGTCTGTGCTCTCGGAGCTTGGGGAAGCGGCAGCCCATCCCCCCGCAGGCCGTCGAAACAGCCTCACGGCCAGGGATTCTGAAGGCAACTTCCGGAAATCGAGCCAGGGGGAGAGTGTGGCCTCGTGGTCCGACCCTTCCATTCCAGTTCCAGTGAGGCATATTCAGTTTAACCCAGGGAACGCTCATAGAACCAACATCTGCCCAGGACTAAAGCCTCTGATCACCAGACAAAGACAAGAAAAGCCAATCCTCCACGTTCAGAGATGACAAACTCCACAGAAGCACAGAAGCCCCAAAATACCAAGAAAAATAAGAAGAAAGGGGCGACTCTGGACACATTCTATGGAGCCAAAATACAAAATACAGAGCAGATAGAAGAAGATATACAAGAAAATTCTCCAAAATCTTCCAAAGGAAATAGAAACTCTCCACAAACCCATGAAGAATTTGAATCAGAAAGGACCAAAAAGATGGAAGCCCTCTGGGAGGAAAAGTGGGAAATGATGCAAAAGAAATTCACGCATCTACAAAACCAGTTTGACCAAACTGTAAAAGAAAACCAGGCTTTAAAGCAAGAACTAATAAAGCAAAGCCAAAACACCAAGAAATTAGAAGAGAACATAAAATATCTCACCGACAAGGTGATAGATCTGGAAAACAGGGGGAGAAGAGAAAATTTAAGAATAATTGGACTCCCAGAAAAGCCAGAAATAAACACCAAACTGGACATGGTGATACAAGATATAATCAAAGAAAATTGCCCAGAGATTCTAGAACAAGGGGGCAATACAGCCACTGACAGAGCTCACAGAACACCTTCTACACTAAACCCCCAAAAGACAACTCCCAGGAATGTAATTGCCAAATTCCAAAGCTATCAAACAAAAGAAAAAATCCTACAGGAAGCCAGAAAAAGACAATTTAGATATAAAGGAATGCCAATCAGGGTCACACAAGACCTTGCAAGTTCTACGCTGAATGATCGTAAGGCATGGAACATGATCTTCAGAAAGGCAAGAGAGCTGGGTCTCCAACCAAGAATCAGCTACCCAGCAAAACTGACTATATACTTCCAAGGGAAAGTATGGGCATTCAACAAAATAGAAGACTTCCAACTTTTTGCAAAGAAAAGACCAGAGCTCTGTGGAAAGTTTGATACCGAAAATCAAAGAGCAAGGAATACCTGAAAAGGTAAATATTAAGGAAAGGGGAAAAATGTTATCTTCTTTTACTCAAACTCTCTTCTATAAGGACTACATTTATATCAACCTATGTATACTAATATGTGGGGAAAATGTAATGTATAAATAGGGGGTAAAGAAAGACCAAATAGAATAATGGTTCTCACACAAAGATTCACAGGGGAAGGGGAGGGGAAGAAAACTCCTATAAGAAGGAGAGGAAGAGAGGGGGGGGGTGTTACTTAAACCTCAATCTCAGGGAAATCAACTCTGAGAGGGAAAAACATCCAGATCCATTGGGATCTTGAATTCTATCTTACCCAACAAGGGTAAGGAGAAGGGAAAACCAAGGGGGGGAGGGGGAGAGGGAGAACAAAAAGGGAGGGAAAGAGAGGGGGGAGGGGGAGGGAACAAAAAGGGAGGGACTAAAAAGGGAAACATCAAGGGAGGGGACAAGGGGGACTGATTCAAAGTAAATCACTGGACTAAAAGGTAGAGCCAAAGAAGAAAAGGTTAGAATTAGGGAAGGCAATCAAAATGCCAGGGAGTCCACAAATGACAATCATAACTTTGAACGTGAATGGGATGAACTCACCCATAAAACGTAGACGAATAGCAGAATGGATTAGAATCCAAAACCCTACCATATGTTGTCTTCAAGAAACACACATGAGGCGGGTTGACACCCACAAGGTCAGAATTAAAGGATGGAGTAAGACCTTCTGGGCCTCAACTGATAGAAAGAAGGCAGGAGTGGTAATCATGATATCTGATAAAGCCAATGCAAAAATAGACCTGATCAAAAGGGATAGGGAAGGTAATTATATTTTGTTAAAAGGGACTCTAGACAATGAGGAAATATCATTAATCAACATGTATGCACCAAATAATATAGCACCCAAATTTCTAATGGAGAAACTAGGAGAATTGAAGGAAGAAATAGACAATAAAACCATACTAGTGGGAGACTTAAACCAACCATTATCAAATTTAGATAAATCAAATCAAAAAATAAATAAGAAAGAGGTAAAAGAAGTGAATGAAATCTTAGAAAAATTAGAATTAATAGACATATGGAGAAAAATAAATAGGGATAAAAAGGAATACACCTTCTTCTCAGCACCACATGGCACATTCACAAAAATTGACCATACATTAGGTCACAGAAACATAGCACACAAATGCAAAAAAGCAGAAATAATGAATGCAGCCTTCTCAGATCACAAGGCAATAAAAATAAAGATTAGTAATGGTACATGGAAAACCAAATCTAAAACCAATTGGAAATTAAACAATATGATACTCCAAAACCGTTTAGCTAAAGAAGAAATCATAGAAACAATTAATAATTTCATCAAGGAAAATGACAATGGCGAAACATCCTTTCAAACCTTTTGGGATGCAGCCAAAGCGGTAATCAGAGGCAAATTCATATCCCTGAAAGCTCATATTAACAAACAAGGGAGAGCAGAGATCAATCAATTGGAAATGCAATTGAAAAAACTCGAGCGATCAAATTAAAAACCCCCAGCAGAAAACCAAATTAGAAATCCTAAAAATTAAGGGAGAAATTAATAAAATCGAAAGTGATAGAACTATTGATTTAATAAATAAGACAAGAAGCTGGTACTTTGAAAAAACAAACAAAATAGACAAAGTACTGGTCAATCTAATTAAAAAAAGGAAGGAAGAAAAGCAAATTCACAGCATTAAAGATGAAAAGGGGGACAGCACCTCCAATGAGGAGGAAATTAAGGCAATCATTAGAAATTACTTTGCCCAATTATATGGCAATAAATACACCAATTTAGGAGAAATGAATGAATATATACAAAAATACAAACTGCCTAGACTAACAGAAGAGGAAATAGAATTCTTAAATAATCCCATATCAGAAATTGAAATCCATCAAGCCATCAAAGAACTTCCTAAGAAAAAATCCCCAGGGCCTGATGGATTCACCTGTGAATTCTATCAAACATTCAGAGAACAGTTAACCCCAATACTATACAAACTATTTGACATAATAAGCAAAGAGGGAGTTCTACCAAACTCCTTTTACGACACAAACATGGTACTGATTCCAAAACCAGGCAGGTCAAAAACAGAGAAAGAAAACTATAGACCAATCTCCCTAATGAATATAGATGCAAAAATTTTAAATAGGATACTAGCAAAAAGACTCCAGCAAGTGATCAGAAGGATCATTCACCATGATCAAGTAGGATTCATACCAGGGATGCAGGGCTGGTTCAACATTAGGAAAACCATCCACATAATTGACCACATCAACAAGCAAACTAGCAAGAACCACATGATTATCTCAATAGATGCAGAAAAAGCCTTTGATAAAATACAACACCCATTCCTATTAAAAACACTAGAAAGCATAGGAATAGAAGGGTCATTCCTAAAAATAATAAACAGTATATATCTAAAACCAACAGCTAATATCATCTGCAATGGGGATAAACTAGATGCATTCCCAATAAGATCAGGAGTGAAACAAGGATGCCCATTATCACCTCTACTATTTGACATTGTACTAGAAACACTAGCAGTAGCAATTAGAGAAGATAAAGAAATTGAAGGCATCAGAATAGGCAAGGAGGAGACCAAGTTATCACTCTTTGCGGATGACATGATGGTCTACTTAAAGAATCCTAGAGATTCAACCAAAAAGCTAATTGAAATAATCAACAACTTTAGCAAAGTTGCAGGATACAAAATAAACCCACATAAATCATCAGCTTTTCTATATATCTCCAACACAGCTCAGCAGCAAGAACTAGAAAGAGAAATCCCATTCAAAATCACCTTAGACAAAATAAAATACCTAGGAATCTATCTCCCAAGACAAACACAGGAACTATATGAACACAACTACAAAACACTCGCCACACAACTAAAACTAGACTTGAACAATTGGAAAAACATTAACTGCTCATGGATAGGACGAGCCAATATAATAAAAATGACCATCCTACCCAAACTTATTTATCTATTTAGTGCCATACCCATTGAACTACCAAAATACTTCTTCACTGATTTAGAAAAAACCATAACAAAGTTCATTTGGAAGAACAAAAGATCAAGGATATCCAGGGAAATAATGAAAAAAAACACATATGATGGGGGCCTTGCAGTCCCAGACCTCAAACTATATTACAAAGCAGCAGTCATCAAAACAATTTGGTACTGGCTAAGAAACAGAAAGGAAGATCAGTGGAATAGACTGGGGGAAAACGACCTCAGCAAGACAGTATACGATAAACCCAAAGATCCCAGCTTTTGGGACAAAAATCCACTATTCGATAAAAACTGCTGGGAAAATTGGAAGACAGTGTGGGAGAGACTAGGAATAGATCAACACCTCACACCCTACACCAAGATAAATTCAAAATGGGTGAGTGACTTAAACATAAAGAAGGAAACCATAAGTAAATTGGGTAAACACAGAATAGTATACATGTCAGACCTTTGGGAGGGGAAAGGCTTTAAAACCAAGCAAGATATAGAAAGAATCACAAAATGTAAAATAAATAATTTTGACTACATCAAACTAAAAAGCTTTTGTACAAACAAAACCAATATAACTAAAATCAGAAGGGAAACAACAAATTGGGAAAAAATCTTCATAGAAACCTCTGACAAAGGTTTAATTACTCATATTTATAATGAGCTAAATCAATTGTACAAAAAATCAAGCCATTCTCCAATTGATAAATGGGCAAGGGAAATGGATAGGCAGTTCTCAGATAAAGAAATCAAAACTATTAACAAGCACATGAAGAAGTGTTCTACATCTCTTATAATCAGAGAGATGCAAATCAAAACAACTCTGAGGTATCACCTCACACCTAGCAGATTGGCTAACATAACAGCAAAGGAAAGTAATGAATGCTGGAGGGGATGTGGCAAAGTAGGGACATTAATTCATTGCTGGTGGAGTTGTGAACTGATCCAACCATTCTGGAGGGCAATTTGGAACTATGCCCAAAGGGCGACAAAAGAATATCTACCCTTTGACCCAGCCATAGCACTGCTGGGTCTGTACCCCAAAGAGATAATGGACACAAAGACTTGTACAAAAATATTCATAGCTGCGCTCTTTGTGGTGGCCCAAAACTGGAAAACGAGGGGATGCCCATCAATTGGGGAATGGCTGAACAAACTGTGGTATATGTTGGTGATGGAATACTATTGTGCTCAAAGGAATAATAAAGTGGAGAAGTTCCATGGAGACTGGAACAACCTCCAGGAAGTGATGCAGAGCGAGAGGAGCAGAACCAGGAGAACATTGTACACAGAGACTAATACACTGTGGTATCATCGAACGTAATGGACTTCTCCATTAGTGGCGGTGTAATGTCCCTGAACAACTTTCAGGGATCCAGGAGAAAAAAAACACCATTCATAAGCAAAGGATAAACTATGGGAGTGGAAACACCGAGAAAAAGCAACTGCCTGAATACAGAGGTTGAGGGGACATGACAGAGGAGAGACTCTAAATGAACACTCTAATGCAAATACTATCAACAAAGCAATGGGTTCAAATCAAGAAAACATCTAATGCCCAGTGGACTTACGCGTCGGCTATGGGGGGTGGGGGGGAGGAAAAGAAAATGATCTATGTCTTTAACGAATAATGCTTGGAAATGATCAAATAAAATATATTTAAAAAAAAAAGAAAAAGACAGAAAGAGACAAAGAGGAGAGACAGAGAAAGAAGAAAAACAGAGGCAGACAAAGAGAAAGGAGAAACAGAGCAGAGGAGAGATAGACAGACACAGAGACAGACAGAGACATAGATAAGAAAAACAGTTTGTTTCCTGGATTCAGAACAATTGCTTTTGCAACTTAAAATCTTGCCTGGGGGCAAGACTGAGAAGTTAACTGTCTACAGGATTACACTCCCAGTTTCTTTTAGCAGTAGGACATCAATCCAGGTTTTCCTGACTCTGATAAGGAATATCTACTAAATCAATGAATCATTGACCTATGAAAAGAATTTCTTTAGTGGTACATTCACACTTCCTTCCTAATAAAGTACTGGCACTAGGACAGAAGCTTTTCATTAAAAGCCAGAATTTGGAGTGTCGAATTCCAGCAGATCAAAATGAGAGGTTCTAGTCTATATAGTGTTGGACTAGGAGTTAGGAAAACCTGAATTCAAATCCTTATTCAGACATTTTTAGTTATATGACCTTGGGCAATTCACTTAACTTCTTTCATACTCAATTTCTTCATCTGTAAAATGGGAATAATGATATCACAGGGCTGTTGAGGGGGACTACCTTGATCAAATGTAATTATAAGAAGGATACTCCATTCCTCTACCTCAATAATTACAGAAAGCTTGGATTTCTTGTCTGAATCAATCAATTAATCACAGATTGTTCATTTTTAATGAGATCTATGTGTGTGGTAGGGAGTCCTTGATCAATTTAGGAATGAAAGCCATTAAGTGAAGTGAAATGATGCTACAGAGCAAGAGTGTTAGGACCAGTTCATACAATTTGTTTAAGTTCTGCAGCTTCTCGGATCAAAACACCATTCACTAGCTTTTGTTGTTGTTCTATCTGACTCTTCGTGATCCCATTTGGGGTTTTTCTTGGCAAAGAAGCTAGAATGGTTTGCCATTTTCTTTTCCAGCTAATCTTACAGATGAGGAACTAAGACAACAGAATTAAGTGACTTGCCTAGAGTCACACAACTAGTAAGTGCCAGAGGTCAGATTTGAACTCAGGAAGATGAGCCTTTCAGACTCCAATCCTACAGTTATATCCACTGCAACATCTAGTTGCCTCTAGCTACCAGATCCCAAAATGTATTTTCTTGCCATATTGAAATGTAAGCTCCTTTAAAGCAAACACCATTTCATTTATATATGTCTATTTCTAGTACAGAAATTAATACCTTGCACTTACTAAATGTTTTTTATTCACTCACTTCATTTAATCATTCATTCATTGTCATAGAAAGAGTGGTATTTAAACTAGTCCTTGAAGGTTGAGTAGTTTCAATAGATGGAAGTAAGATTGGAGGAAATTCTTGGTGTGGGGAATGGCATGGGAAAAGACTTAAAGGCAGAAAATCACACATCATATGCAAAAGATAACGAATCCAGCTTACCTGGAGCAGAGAGTGTATAGAGAAGGATTATGGGATAGAATGCCCTGTGATGAGTAAAAGTTCTGACACTGGGCTCCAGATAAGTAAAATCAATTTATTGATCAGCCTAGCAATAATCAAGAAGTTAATTGGTCAGTGATCTCACTCCATGATCAATGACTAATTCATTCCGTATCTTAAGTTCTTAAATTCAGTTTCAGGAGCTCATTATTCAACTCTCTTGAAAACATGGCAAGCTGGTGGATTCCTAATGAGGAGATAATTTTCCAGTACTTCCCTGCTCCTCCCATGATACTGGGAAAATCACATACCTGATCATAGGATTCCAATATCCTTGCTCTGATCTAGATGAAGAAACCAAGTTAGGCCTGGCTAGGAATGACTTTCCCACATTCATCCCAATAGAGGAATCAAGGATGGTGCCCCCCACCCCCACAGACATTTTTTGGCCAAAATCAGTTTTTGTTTACTAAACAATTCAGAGTTTATAGTCTTAATCTTAATTATTACAATTTTAGAAGCAGGTCTGGGCCAGGAAACATGAGAGCATTCTTAGGATTGTCAGGACACCGGAATAAGGAAAGGACTTTGAAAAATACATTAGAGCAGAGTATTAGAAATCAAATAATACAGTTAGAGCAATATTAGAGATCGAATATCATAGTATTAAGAATAAATCTTTTCAGCTGGAAAGGTAGATTGTGTAAAGGTTGTGGAAGACCTTGAACAATAATAAAAATAGCTCACATTTCTGTCGTACTTTTAAAGTTTATAAAATACATTCTTCACAAGCATCCTGTGAGCCAGGCAGTACAAGAATTATTAACCCCATTTTACAGATGAGGAAATTGAAGCTTAGAGAGATTAAACGGCTCATGATCAAATAACTTACAAATATTAGAGTCATGATTCAAACCCAGGTCTCCTGATTATAGATTTAGTACTTCCCACTATCCTGAATTACAGACAAACTTAATTACTACCAAATAACTATTTGGAGTTCTACAACAATATTTTCCCTCTTGAAATTGCAATAGTTCTTAGAGATTATTAGGACTTTGGTTTGGTTAAAGAGGGGGAACAAACCATCTCACATCATTCATACAACCCACATTGCTGCCTGATAATAGGAAAATAGGTTGTGTATAAACTCTGTCTGGAATGCACATTTTAGCCACTAGATATTCCTACTTTGTTGTCAGAAAAGTAAATGTATTTCTGTCCATTAGAAATGTTTGAAAGGCAAAGAATTCTCCAAAGAACACCCCAAAACTATCATTTTTAGAAAGGCAGTGGTATAGAATAAAGAATCTGGGGTGACAAATCAAAGGACCTGAATTCAAATCTCACTAGAGACACTTACTACTCATGTGTCTTTGGGCAAGTCACTTAAACTCTCTAGATGTCAGTTTGTTCATTTTTAATCGGATGGTGTTGGAATAAGACTTTTCCAAAGATCCCTTTCAGTTAGAAATCTATTATCCTACCCTATCAATCAGACAATTTAATCAAGATTTTTCCAGTCTCTTAGCTTGTTGTTCCCTTTGACTTAGAGGAAATGATCTCATCCATTAAGTGTTAATTTATGTAAATGAAATCGGATACTTCTCATAGAAGGAAAATCTCTCCCACCATATTAATCCATTTTGCCATATGCCATGGAGTCTCCAGTGCTCGTATCAGACATCAATGTCCTTGCCAATATGGAATTACCTTTGGTTTTTTGGTGGTATCTAATATTTAAAAGACCCCCCAGCTGGCCTTAAGTCTCCCCCAGGTCATAAACAAGGAAAAGATTTACTGGAGTGAATAGTTTCCGGGACAGATGTTCACACATTAATGCATGAAATTTCAGAATAGGGATTTTCTGTTCCCGCTCATTTGAGAACCATTCCTCAAGTCCTCAAAATAATACGTGGACTCAAGATGGATAGGAAAACCTACCCAGGGTCCAGAATTAACCATTTACCCTGAGCTGGCAACCTGGATAGAGAATAGCAGTTGTCATAGAAATGGGGTCAAGCTTCCAGCTTCTCTCTCACCTGACACTTCTGAGAAGCAATAGAAATAAACTGGGTCAGAGTTTGATCCCTTGGCCCATCACCCCTGCTCTGGTTTCACTTTCCTCTCTTCCCTATCTTGACAATTTCCTCCTCATTCAATAAGTAGCACTGGTTTCCTATTACCTCAGGATCAAATATAAAATCCTCTCTTTGCCATGTAAAACCATTATTTTTTTTAACTTTACCTTCTGTCTTAGAATTGATACTAAATATCAGTTCCAAGGTAGAATTGTTGTAAGGGCTGGGCAATTGGGGTTAAGTGATTTGCCCAGGGTCACACAGCCAAAAAGTGTCAAGAGATCATATTTGAACTCAGGACCTACCATGGAGTCGCCTATCAACTTCTGTAAAGACCTTCTTAGCTTGGCTCCATTCTACAGTTTTAGTCTTCTTATGCCTTATTTCCCTCCATGTGCTCTTTGGTCTTGTGACACTGGCCTCTTTGCTGTTTCTTTTTTTTTTTCTTTTAAAATTCTTACCTTCCATCTTAGAATCAATACTGTGTTCCAAGGTAGAAGAGAGGTTAGGACTAGGCAATGGGGGTTAAGTAACTTTCCCAGGTCTCACAGAAGTGTCTGAGGTCAAATTTGAATCCAGGACCTCCATCTCTAGACCTGACTCTAAATACACTGAGTCACCTAGCTGCCATCTTTGTTGTTTCTTGATTAAGACACTCCACATCCTGACTCCATACATTTCCCCTGGCTATTCCTCATGTCTGGAATTCTCTCTGTCCTCCTCTTCATCTTTTGGCTTCCTTGATTTCCTTCAAGTCTCAACTAAAACCTCACCTTTTGTAAGAAGGCTTTCTTAATCTCCCTCTAGACACTCTAGTGTCTTCCCTCTGTTGATTATTTCCAATTTATCCTGTATAAGTTTTCTTTTGGGGTACATAGTTGTTTGCGTACTGTCTCCCTTATTAGATTGTGAGCTCTTTGAAGGCAGGGGATGCTTGGCCTTTCTTTGAATCTCATGGTCTAGAATAGTGCATGGTACATAGCAGACAATTAGTAAATGCTTGCATCTTGTCTTGAGTAGTTAACCAATTTATAATTGCACTGCTCACTGCCCCCCCACCCCACCCCTTGCCCCCTTGTCCTATCCTAGCTCCCAACTATCCTTCCAAGCTCCAACTCTGGTTCCCTCCCCCCCCCAATTATCTATCTGTCTCCTCTACTTGTATTCACATGCTTTTGAGCAATACTGGAAGAGGTCATGCAATGTTCTAAACTTCCCATCATTTCCTCAAATCTCTTACACATACCCCACCTCACACCCCCTCATGGAGGACTTATCTTCTTCTTACTGAGAAAAGAGAACTTTTCACTCTCCATCACTCCCCAGAGGCAGACAGTAGTCAAAGTTTGTTGCTGCATCTTTGGCATCTACTCCCCTCTCCAGAAATTTTATCTAGAGGCAGATGGGTGACACAGGGACTAGAAAGCAGAACCTAGAGTTAGGAAGATCTGAATTCAAATCTAGTCTCAGATATTTACTAGCTTTGGATCCTGGACAAGTCACTTAACTTATATATGCCTCTGTTTCCTCATTTATAAAATGTGGATGATAATCATAGCACCTGCCTTTCAGGATTGTTGTGA
The DNA here is from genome assembly GCF_027887165.1 of Monodelphis domestica. Lineage (NCBI taxonomy): Eukaryota > Metazoa > Chordata > Mammalia > Didelphimorphia > Didelphidae > Monodelphis > Monodelphis domestica. The sequence goes on along the minus strand of NC_077233.1, from coordinate 231,455,742 downwards.
AGATCAAATGAGATAATTGTCCTAAGGCATTCTATAAACTGGAAATAAAGTGCTATGTAAATGTTGGCTATTGCTACTCTCTACTAGCTTAGCCTTCATATTAGATCAAGACATCACAATCTTTTGTGTATAATATTGTTCCCTCCTAACTGAATTCCTTACCTTAAATGAACCCCCCCCTTTCCCCTTGTTTTTGGGCCTGGGGTCAGGAGGACCTAAATTAAAATCCAGCTACAGCCATGTCCTAGACATAAGACCTTGGGCTAGTCACTTAATCTCTATATGTGTAGGAGGCAGTTAAATGGCTCAATGGATTAAGTTCTGGGCCCAGAGTTGGGAATACCTGAGTTCAAATGCAGACCTCAGCCACTTTCTAACTATGTGACCTTGGGCCAGTCATCTCTGATTGTCTGACAAAAGGATCCACTGGATCTGCCAGAGAAGGAAGTAGAAAACTGCTCTAGGATTCTTGCCGAGAAAACCCCAAATGCAGTCCTCAAGAGTCAGACTGAAAACTTATTGAACAACAAATCACCTTGCTACATGGCTGCCAAATTGATATTCCTAAGGCAAAGGTCAGACGGTGACATTTCCTTGGTCAAAAAGTTTCGGACTCTCTGTTGCCTTGCTGATAAAATAAAAACTCTTCTGCTGTTGAAATCTCTTCACAAGCCAGTTTTAACCTGTTTCTAGTCTGAGTCCACAGAATTAATTCTCATCTACTCTGTATTCGAACTAAGCTGGCCTCCTGACTCTAAATGTGTGCATGGTGGGGGGCGGGGGGGTTTGGGGGTGTTGACCATAAACCACATCGCAGCTCCCACCGCCCCCCTGTGTAGGTTGCTACAGAATCACAGAGTTTCAAATTGGAAAGGGACTCGAGCTGCCATCTAGTCAAAACTTTACCTCCCACTCTCTACCAAAGTCCAAAGTGGTCATCAACCTTTGCTTAAAGATTTTCAATCAAGGGAATTATCACCTCCATTAGGGCAAGTAAGGGGCATAGTGGATAGAAGGTCCAACTTGGAGTCAGGAAGACCTAAATTCAAATCTAGACTCAGACCAGTGTGACCCTGGGCAAGTCACTTAATCATGTTTGCCTCAGTTTCCTTATCTGGAAAATGAACTGGAGAAGGAAATGGCAAACCACTCCAGTATCTCTGCCAAGAAAATCCAAATGGGGTCATAAAGAGTCAGACACAAAAAGAACAATACAACAACAACAACATCTTGGTACATATTTCTCCCAACCAAATGTTAACTACCTGAAGGTAGGGACAGTTTTGCTTTTCTCCTTGTCTAGTATAAGAAAAAGATGGAGCAAAGATCTGAGCAAATCTGACTTTCTTGTGAGGACATCAAACACAGGTATCAGATGTCTACTGATATATCCAGCATGGTCTACAGAGTCTACCCTACATCTAACACTTGATGTACATTTATATCATAAATGAGGGGCAGTGATGAAATGGTGTGGCTAGACCCTTCCAGGTTAGGTCTCAGTAGCCTCAGTCTTGGTTATGGCTCACTTGGTCCCAGGATGCTCTTCAGATGGGTCTCAGCTCCTCTTTTCTCCCCCACATTGGGTTTGTAAGAGTATTAGTGAAATCACAAGTTAGAATGCTAAGTTTCTTTATTTATATATATGAATTCGGAGGACAGTTAGCTATCTTTATCTATAATGCTAAACTCATACCCTATGACTATGTCTGTTTTAGGATTATTGTATTTATGAGCACAGTTATTGAAATAACTGGGTCCATCTCTTATTACAAATCACACAGATACTAATGGATTAACAGATAGTTGCTCAAGTCACTCAAGATTAATACAAATGATTAGAGGGTAACAATTAAGCGATTAAAAGCATGAATTACTAACTTCCTTTTTATTAGCACTGTCTAACCAGGCATCACTAGCCTAAAACCTCAGGGATTTGGCAACTTACACCAATTCCTGCCCTTTTCCTCATTCCCTTCCAAGCTGCACTCTTTCCTTTACCTCCATGTCTCAGACACTTCTTTATCCTAGAAGCTCAAATACCTTCCAACCATGCAGCCTCTACTGATTGGTTGGCTCTACCCAGACTCTCCATTCAAGGTGGATGTCCAGGCCAGCATGTGTTCATTCCTCTCAAGGCAACATTCATTATTGAATGAGTTGTGGAAAGATAGGCAGACAAATGCATTGGCAGTAGAATTGTGAATTGGTACAACCATTTTGGAAAGCATTTTGGAATTATGGAAACAATAAAATGGCCATTCCTTTTGAACAAGAAACTCCATTACTGGGTATATACCCCAAAGAAAGCAGCAATAGAAGTCCCCACATACTCCAAAATATTTATAGCAGTCCTTTTTGTGACAACTAAGAATAGTAAACAAAGGATATGCACATCAATTGGAGAATGAAATATTACAGTGCTATAAGAAAGGATGTGATTAAGACTGAGAAGCATTGAAAAATCTATATGAACTGACAGAATGAAGTAAGGAGAGCAAAGAAAATAATATACATATAGTTACTACAATGATGAAAAAGGAAATAGACAAGTCACCAAAAAAAGTAAATGGAACAAAATTATAATGATGAAGTGGGACATGAATGAAGAGATATGTGAAGACACGCCCAATCTACCCCTTTGTAGAGGTGTGTAGCAATGGACAATAAAGGGTGCAAGGAATGATGGACAGGGGCTTGCTGAGCCTGGTTGGGTCAGAATTCCTAGGGAATTTTCCATTGCTACAGATGGGACAAGTGTTGCACATTGCACATATTTTTTGACCTTTTCAGTGTTTTGATAAGTTGTGCTGTCTTTATTTTCCTCTCTAAAAAGAGTTATTGTCATATGGGATTGCCCTTAGGAAAGGAGACAGGGAAGGATGCATGAAATAGATACTATGATGATATAAGAAACAAAATATCAATAAAACTTTCTTTAAAAGAGTTGGAATCAGATGGATGAGGATCAAAGCATGCTATCTTTTACATCAGCGTATTTATGGTTTTGTTTTGGGGTTTTGTTTATATATAACAGTGTTCTTGCACCAATGACCAAAATGGAGTGTGTTTTGGATGATAATAAAAATCTTTTAAAATTTAAAGAGTCCTCATGGTTACAGTTAGAGGATATCTGAGACTGCGTCAAAGTGTCTTAGTGAAGGGGGGCAAAGAACCCCCCTATCACGTATCTCTAAGGGAGTACTATGCTTGTTCCTTCAGTTGAAATATTTGCTGTCCTCAACAACAACAAAAAAGCTGGGATGAACGTAATAGTAGTAGTAGTAGTAGTGGTAGTAGTAGTAGTAGTAGTAGTGGGCGTGGGGTTGGGGGTGGTGGTGGTGATGATGGTAGTAGCTAACACCAACATAGATATATAGATATAGATATGCATAATGTGGCTACAGGAAGCAGCACGAGATATAGCTCTAGTTTTGAAGTCAGGGAACCTTTTCCACAGTGAATTGGAGAATATGCCTGAAAATGGAGAAAAGAGGCAAGAAATGAAAAAGGGAAAAACTAAAACAGAATCAAACAACAAAAGGAAAAACTAGAAGCCATGAAAAGCTGAGCTTCTGGTAAAGAAGAAACTCCAATGGGGAACTTGCTCCTTAAACATGTGGAGCTCTCCCTCCCCACGGGGAATTAGGACCTGGAATTGAGGGTTGTAGATTTCCTCTGAGGTAGAAAAATGATGGTTGAAGGTAAAAACTTTGTCATGGTTCCCTCCGGGCACAGGACATTCCGACTGAGGTCAGGACAGAAATCACTGAGTGTCCTTTTCCACATAGTAGAGGTTCAACATTCTGATTAATCAGTGTCTTTCTGAAATTGCATATTTTACCCCGAAATTAATCTGTGCTCAAGTCTTTTGTCCTTAGACCATTTCAGAGACAGTAAAGAATCAATTTCATTGATACTGTATAGAATCCAAGGCTTCTGGGTTTAGGAAAGAGAAAGGAGAAAGGGCATGGTGATAGCTGAGGGAAAGTACACTGCCTTGGCAATGAGTTAACTTGGGTTCTGTATTTACTTAGGCTGTTGAAATGCTCAGTGGATGATATTGGACATGCTGTTTTACTCTTCTGGGCAACAGTTTTCTCATGTGTAAAATGGGTAGGAGAGGTTGGTGTTCTAGATCAGGACTTTGCTGGAATTGGGGTGGTTGCAGTTCATACTCCCTAACATTGAGTGGTGCTGCTGGGAGCAGACCTGGGGCAGTTTCAATTCACTTTGTCCCCAGGGACATTGATCTGGGACCTAGCTGTGCGCCTTCTGGACAAGGAATAGTTCTGAAACCTCTGGGAACTTTCTTGAGACTGCTTTTCATTTTCTTGTTGGCTGTTCTTCTGTTTTTGTTGGTTTTAGGATTCCTTTTCAGCATCTAGGGGAATGTTTTTTACCTGGGAGATATTGAATACACTTATTTTTAAAATTAAAACTTATCAATTCTAATAGCATCAATTCTTAGACAGAAGATTGGCAGGGGTTAGGTGACTGGGGTTAAATGACTTGCCCAGGGTCACATAGCTAGTTAGTGTCCGAATCCATCTCCTCCTGACTCCAGCCTTGATTTTCCATCCACTGTGCTACCTTCCTGCTCCTGTATAGTTTTACAAAAGAAATTTCATCTTTTAATCTCTAGGGTTTAAGTGGACCACAGGATCAGATATGAAACTGCCACCTGAGAGAGGTGTGCTAAGTGACACATAAAGGTTTCTACCTGCATAATGCTCTAAGATCCAAGCCCACCAGGCAAATTGGAAATGTTCTTGTCTCCAATTCACTTGAGAATTCTAGGATCAGGTCCTTGGCTTTTATCTCTTTTGTGTTCCTCTCCACTCCCCACCAATACCTAAAAGAAAATTTGATTCCATGTTCAAATACTGGAGCATAGCATTGTGGTACGTATGAGGAAGAAGATGACATGGCATCTGGTCTTTTATAACATATATCATTATAACAATAATAAAAAGAACACTGATTAAATGCAATTAATTTCCACAAAAAAAGCATGGAGTGGCACAGTGGATGGAACCTTGGGCTTGGAATCAGAAAGACTCATCATCCTGAATTCAAATCTAACCTCAGACATTTTCTAGCTGTGTGACTCTGAGCAAGTCATGTCACCCTATTTACCTCAGTTTCCCCATCTATAAAATAAACTAGAGAAGGAAATAGCAAACCAGTCCAGTATCTTGGCCATGAAAACCCCAAATGGGATTGCAAAGAGTTAGACATGACTGAAACAACTAAACAACAATAACAACAGGCACATAGCAGGAACCTCATAAATACTTTTCCTCTTCCCCGTATACTACAGTCTTTCTGCTATACTGAGTAAATGACCCAACTTTATTCCAATGGGACACCTAGATGGACTTTGAACATCTTATAATACTTGTGATGAAGCTAAAATCATAAACCATGCTGTACTGCTCTTAGTTCTTGAAGTATTTGCCTTAAAACATAATCATCCAACAGTTTCTACTTGCCATACGTGGTTGAATCACTTCATGGCCGAGAAAACCAGCTTCCATTAAATGTTGGGGAAAGTAGCTCTCAGTTATATGCCTCTATCTGATGCTCCAAGGCATAAGGCAGATGCCAAGCTCGGCATGCCAGTTGCTGTAACCTTGACTGCTAAATTACATTAGAAAGTCTTTGGGGGGAACTTTCCATCCAAGATCACTATAAATATTTAAAGCAGAAAATATAGATTATGTCAAAATGAAAACCAACAAAGTAAACCAAGGCTGTCTAAGCATCCAAGGAGGGGGAGATGAGAAACTGATAGAACATTGGTAGAATCATCGGTCACAGAGAATCACAGTTAGCTCAGAGGGCGGGTGGTGCTGTTGTGTGGATAATGGACAGATTCTCAAAGCTGGCTTAGGCAGATGATCGTGAGCATCATTCCTTAACCAGAAGCAAGGAATAAAAAACATCCAAAGCAATTAGAGGGTCACTGAATAAGTAGGCTCAAGATGAGACCTACAGTTCACTGAGGCTCAAAGAGAGGGAGAGAACAGACAGTTGTCTGGTAAAATGGAAACATGTATTTATCAGAATTTTTCCGGGGTTCTAATATGACCTTTACTTCCCTGAGACTTTGGGTGAATTACAGAATTAGGAGTGATGAGTGAAAAGTTGAAGAGAGGCAGACTTAAATCTGATGTAATGCCATGTTTCTTATCCAGATGATTGTATCCATAATGCCTTCTAAAGAGGTGACTGTTCAGGAAGACTTGAAGTCATTTCTAGCCTCCAACATTTACTAGATGTGTGATCCTGAGCAAGTCACTTAATTTGTTTCCCTTAGTTAACTGTAAGATAGGGATCTTTGTAGCTCCTACTTCATAGGATGATTTTAAGGATCAAGTCACTCAAAATTTGGTTAAAAAAAATAAGAGGGAGGAGCAGGAGAAGGTAGAGGAAAAGGAGGAGGAAGAGAAGGAGAAGGAGGAAGAGGAGAAACCTTTTAGCACAGTCCCTAAGCACATAGTGGGTACTTTTTAAACCCCATATAGGTGGTGCAGTGGATAGAGCTATGAACCAGAAGCCAGGAAGATCTGAATTCAGCCTCAGATGCTTACTGGTTTTGACTCAGGACAAGTCATTTAGCCTCTCTTTGCCTCAATTTCCTCATCTATAAAATGAGAACTAACCCCACACATACCTTGTACATTGAGAATGCTTTCCCTGGGGATTGTGAGACAGCACCAGTTGCCTACAGAGAGATTATGAGCAGCCCCCCAAATCTGTCTCATTCATCTTGATCAATGACCAACACAACCAGGGATTTTTTTTTTTTTTTGCCAGATGCTCTAGGAGCCTCCTGGAATTCCCACAAATGTATTTAATTCCAGGGACAGCAATTTTTCTCACCAGTATTGCCGAACATTGGGAGAGAAAAGGCACCACCTGGGGTCACACAAACATTGCTTACTTGTGATCAGAATACTTCAGCTCTCAGTTCAAATGAAACAAATACAGATCCCGAGAAAGGGAAACCAAGCAGATTTGCAGGGTTAAGAGGTCAAAGTATTCCTATCTCCCAAGATTTTGGCTTAGTCACCTTTTCCCGTCACCTGGCCATGGGCAATTCCTCAAGCAACCTTCTGAGTTCCTTCCCAGAATAAGCACTCTGGGGTTTTACTTAGAGAGAGAGAGATCTCAGTTTGCCAGAAAGAAAAACTTTCCAACAAATGAAGCGGTCCAATAATGGAATGGACTCTGTTTGGGAGCCAGGGAACCAATTGATGAATCTTCCATTCACAGAGGATAAATTTGACACAGAGGCTCAATGACCATCTATTCGGGGTTCTGAACAAGGCACCCATTAACTTATGTTCTGGATGGAATGGAAGGTTAGACAAGATAAGGACTCTTAGGCTTCTTGTGTGTCATGAACCCCCTCACCTTCTGGTGATACCTATGGACTCTGTCTCACAATAGCGTTAAGTACATAAAATCAAACGCAAAGGAGTATAAAGGAAACTAATGACACTGAAATACAGTTATGCAAAAATAATTTTTCAGCTCATGAACCTCAGGTCCAGAACCTCTGGATTAGATCAGTTAAAGTTCCTCCTGAGTCTGGATCTATGATTCTTTAAATGCCAAGTAACTTTAACTGGAAGGTTCTAGTCTTAGACCAACCTCATCATTTTTTGGAGGGGGAAAGGAAGAAACCTTGACCCTACTGGATGTAGAAAAGTACCATTTACCCAGAGCAGTATCAGGTGCCCAAATAAGCCTCTAACATGATTGAGCGAGGGATTGATATTTAACTTCAGAGCCCATAAAAAATTTAAAGAATTGCTAAACACTAAGCAAAAATACAAAAGAGTTCTCTGCACTCAGGGAAATTATTGAAGTCATAAAGAATCTGTTCTTGCAGATGAGGCTGCAGTGTGAGCAGAGCAGAGCAAATCAATAATGTCATACTTCTCGCCAAGATCAAAATACTTGAGGAAATAGCTGCAAAGTAAAGGGGACCAGGTCTGTTTCAGTCCATCACTAGGCTACATAATGCAATATCCAAGCACAGAGTAATAGTCTTGCCTAAGAATTTAAAAGCCGGCAAAGTGCTTAATCAAAATTGGGAGTCATTGTATATTTTGAAGGCTATTTACCCAGCACCCTGGGAGTGGAGGATTCTGGGGAAAAGACCTGACAAAAGGTTTAACAAGTTTAAATGAAAAGTGGTTTCAATAATCTAAAGAAGCACTTCAAGCCATTCTGCATCTTACAGATAATAATAATAACTCACATTTACATAGTGCTTGGCAAACTACTTTCCTCAGAGTCAAGTGATGAGGTAGGTAAAGAGAGATATAATTATGACCATATTGCAAATTAGGAAACTGAGTCTGAGATTCAGCAAAATCGTTTAACTTTGGACAAGGTGTCGGATTCCCAAAACTGTACATTTTCTGTGCCATTGAGGTGTGTCTAAAAAGGGGGCAATTAGGATGATCAGTATACCGCATGAGGCTTGGTTGAAGGAACTGGGAATGTTTAGGCAAGAGAAGAAAAAAATTAAAGGAGACCTGATAACTGCTTTCAAATATTTGATGGGTTGTCATATGAAAGAGGAATTAGATTTGTTATGTTTGAAACTGGAAGATAGAGTTATAAGTGACAAGTGAAGGTTGAAGAGAAGTAGATTCAAGGGCTACATAAGGAAAAGCATTTTACATAATTATTCCAGGTGATTGCATCCATAATTCTATACAGAGGTGAAATGGGCTGCATCATGAGAGTGGAAGGTTTTCTCTCATTAAAGGTCTCTGAGAAAAGGCAGCCTTGGGGCAGTTGGGTGACTCAGTGAATTGAGAGCCAGGACTAGAGACCCAAGGTCCTAGGTTCAAATCTGGCCCCAGATACTTCCTAGCTGTGTGACCCTGGGCAAGTCATTCAACTTCTATTGCCTAATTGTTACTGTTTTTCTGGCTTGGAACCAATATATAATATTGATTCTAAGATAGAAAGTAAAGATTTTTTAAGTTGGCTATCAGTTACAGAAGATGTTGCAGGAGAGATTCCTATTTAGGCTTTATTGGACTATGTATTATCTCTGATTTCCCCATATTCTGTGATGTTATCAATCATCATTATTTTTATCAAGGGAAAGAGGCCCAAATTAGGAAGACTCCTTGGCCATAGTCATATAGTCAGTCCATGGTGGAACCGGGACCTTGTGAAGGTTAATTGAATAATAACTGAGGAAAAATCCACCACAACAGAAATACATGCATCTCCTGAGTCCAAGTTGTAGGCTCTTGTCATGAATCCACATTGCATGTAGGGGCAGGATGTCATAATAGAAAGAACAAAAGATTTAGTAGATTGGAGGACTTGAGAATAAATCCTGGCTGTGCAATTTACTACCTGTGTGACCTTGGACTTGTCAGTTCCTCTTCTATAAAACCAAGGGACTAGAGTAGAAAAGCCTGGGACAGTAGCTGGGTATCAATTTCTGCTCTATGTCCTCATAACTCAAAGCAGTGGCTTTGTGAGATTCTATTGACTCACAGAGTCAAATGAAACAGGCAGTTTGAGTGTTTTCTACTGTGCAGAATGTTTTCTACTAAATATTTTCTACTCATCAGTCAGCAAGCATTTATTAAGCCTTGAGAATATATCAAAAAAGGGGGCAATATAGTCTCTTCTTCAAGAAGCTTATATTGCAACATAGGGGTGTCATCTGTGTATGCCCGTGTGCAAAAATTGGCCACACAACTCATAGAACCAGAGTTAATGTTGTTTCTATAAATTTAGTTCCTTCCAAGGGCTCAAATAAGAAATCCTTATGTAAGGAATTGAAATCCCAGAGAGTGCAGGAGAGATGATGACCTTGCATTTTGTAACTGCTCCAGTGGCTGCCATAATAGAGATTGGGGAATATTGGATTAAGAAAGATCTTTGCTAAGAATATGTAGAAGACAGTTACAAATGCGGTGAATCTGGGCGGATCCATGCGGAGAATCTGATGACACAAGAACGCTGGCTCAACTGTGCATTTAAGGGTTAGCAGAATAGAAACATTGATTCACCCTGGGCAGAGGACTGGGAGTAATTTATCCACTCTTTGGAGGCACGTTAACCCTGAGGTGCCCATCTTCCACTTAGTTGCTATTGATCCCCTGGCTCCTGGGGCTTGAAAGAGCCATTGCCTATCCCCAGATACAAGCTCTGCACCTCTCCAGTGAGGCCAGGCCAACAGGAAGCAATATGTCTCTGCCAGTTCACAACACCAATCTTGTAGATGTTTGCCCACTCGCTTCTGGGAGATCAGCCCAATGAGCTGTTCCCTTTTCTCTGCACAAGATCACAGTCATTCATTGTAGAGAGAGATGCATCTCAGAGTTATTCACTCTTCTTTAGCCTTATTGGTGCCAGTGTATTATGAAGGATTCTACATTATGTTTTTGCTAACTCCATGCAAATAAACCTCAGGAACTGATAACTCCAAATAGAAGTATGAAGTAAAATAAATCATTAAAATGCAATATAAATGTAAGGCTTGGAGCTGATTGAACAATCAATCAACAGGTAGGAAGCAGGGTAGGTTGTTTGATTGATTAGCTACATCAACCCTCCCCATCCCCCTTACATAAATAGAAAGCAGCACAGATATATGTCATCTTAGGTTGGCCTGTGCAGGAAGCAAACCCAGTTGCATTTATAGCTGTGTCAGAAGTAAGCTTTATGACCTTGAGCAAATCCTTTCCTTTCCTTGAGCCTCAATTTTCCCCTCTTTAACAGGAGACATCTGGACTTTATCATTATGATTCCTTTCACTCTGAGAATTCTGTACCCTAACCTCTAATAGACAAATTGGGATGTCTTTAATGGGTCTTGAAGGGCTCATTTTACTTCCATCTGGGGTTCCTCCTTGGAAAATCAGAAGCTGGCTTTCAGAAATCTCTGAGTCTAACAAAAGTGCTAGGCTTGAAGTCAGGAAGTATCATCTTCCTGAATTCAAATAGAACCTCAGACACTTATTAGCTGTGTGCCTGACTAGTTATGTGACTCTGAGCAAGTTACTTAACTCCATTTGCCTCAGTTCTTTATTTTTAAAAGGGGCTAGCAAAGGAGGGGGCAAACTACTCTAGTATCTGCCAAGAAAACCCCAAATGAGGTCATGATAAGTGAACACAACTGAAACTACCCCAAAATGCCTTGTTAACTGAATTGCAGGTCCCAAGGCTGATTCCTAGTGTGAAGATAGAATTAACTCTCCCTTTGTCTATTTTAGTTAATCAAATCAAGAACTTAAAGTACCCTTACTTAGTAGCTACCTATCCATTAGGTAAGGGAGCTCACAAGTCACTTACTAGTTCATACTCCCAAAAGTCCACAAGCACTGCACCCACCTTGGGCAGTGCTAGGCAAATTTAGAAACTGAAATTGGTTCCTGTAAAGAGGAGGAGAGAAAGTGATGTGGAAAAGGAGGGATAAAAGGGCAAGTCCAAGGACTGATTCATTTACTCTGTGTTGGTGAGCCATACTAGAGGAAGACTCTTGGAAGAGTGGAGCTTTCTACACTGAAGAGGCTTGCTGGGTGAGTGACTCAGGCTGAAGAAAGAGGCTGCATTGGTGGATTTCTGGCTGAAGATACCCTCAGAACTTCCATGTGGAGATTGGGACTTGAGGGAGCCCTTGCTGGGAGCTAAGCCATACTTCACCAGATCAGCATTTAGGCTGGTAGGCTAGACAAGGTTCTGTCTCCTTCCTATATTTCCCACTTTCACTATCTCTACCTTGTTGTAAATAAAAGCTGCTAACAGTCATTTTGACTTAGGAGCTAATATTTTATAAATGGCGACCACTTTCATAACTCATATTTAGTCAAAACTAAAATTAAGTGTTACACTAGTTAATAGGTTATCCATGTCTCCTTGTCCATGATCAGTATTCATATTCCTGCCATCACTCCCATAATCTCTCTTGGTCTGTCTCTCTATATCTTAGCAACATTCTGTAGCCCCTAACACTCTGTAGACCACTGAAAGTTGTTGCATTTCATTTCTTTGCCTTGGAATTTCACCTAGTAATGTGGTGGCTATACCCAGTTGACTCCACATTCTATGTGGCCATATCACTAATAAAGTCTACCTTCTCTATTGTGCACGTGCACCTGATTTTCTTTGGTCCTATTCAGAGAGTGAAGAAGAAATGGCACCATCTTAGAATGGCTCACATTTTTTCAATATGAGTCTTTTTGGTCCATGTCCACTATGGTTTTATAATTTATGTGTTCCCTTGATGGCAACATGACATAGTGAATAAAGAAAAGCCTCCACTTAACCTCTATGAGCTACAGATTAACTCCTTAAAACCAAGTCATAGATTGACTGACATTTGGACAGCTTGGAGAAAATCTCCTATCTTTGGCATGGTCTAGTTTTGTTTTTTTAAAACTCTTATCTTCTGTCTTAGAAACAATGTTGGTTTTAAGGCAGAAGAGCAGTAAGGGCTAGGTAACTGGGATTAAAGGATTTACCCACAGCCACTTAGGTAGGAAGTGTCTGTGGCCAGATTTGAACCTAGAAACTCCTGACTCCAGGCCTGGTAGGTATTCTATTCACTATTGCCACTGAGCTGCCTCTATATATTAAATTTGAAGAGGATTGCTGTTTGATCTTTGTTTTCGAAGAGGACCAATAACAGCTTAAGGTGATGTCTTGACTTGTTCATGAACTGGATTTAAGTGAGTCAGAGTTACATAAAATCATCAGCCTCACTCTCTTCCAGTCACCAAAGTCCAGTGACAAAATAAAAGTCAGGATGACTGGCTATGGCCCAGGATGCAATGGACAATCTTGGCATATTCTCTATCTGACCAAGCTCTAAGCACTTCATGGCAGTTGGAAAAAATTGAAACATCTACTCATTCTACCAGGGAAAATCTTCACATACTTGGGATAGACTCATCCTGACTCATCGACGGTTTTGAGGTTTGTTGATTACTCTCAACCTGATTTAGCCCATCTGCAGAGACAATGGCATTGTACATTTTGGAACCAGAGATGAAGGTTGGATAAAAGGTTATACTCCAAAGGTGGACGAGGATCCCTGAAAAGGGTTTGGCAAGCCCTTACACCAGAGATACTAGTCCTCCTTGAACACCCTATCTGTGATCCTAGGAATGTCACTTAAATACTCCAGGGTTTGGTTTTCTCAACTCTAAAGAGCACTTTTTGACTCAATGTCCCTAACTGTGAAATAAAAATAATAACACCTCCCTCATTGGGTTATTGTGAAGATTATAAAAAAAAGGATTTGGAGAAATTTGGGGAAATAAATTACTGAATTTTCCCCCTTTATAATCCTTAGACTTAAAGCAAGATTCTTTGATAGGTACTGAATGTGGTCTTTAGCTCCTCTCTTTCTTCTATTACAAAAGAACACTCAACAGACTTGGAAGAAAGAAAGTATCTTTAGTATCTAGGGTCTCTTATCTGGGACATCCTAGATAAATCCCTGTGCTGTGATCATATGTGTCGACTGCACACTTTTATACCTATGCACACCTTGGGGCTAGATCCAGTAGCTTCGCAGATTCACAATTTGAGAGGAAGACTGGGAGAAATTCTTCATCGAACAATTTTTGAAGCTACCAAGAATCGAAAAGCTAGACTAGGTGCAAGGTACTAGAGATGACTTTGACTAGCTTTGACAAAACCTTGTATTAACAATCAAGAGGCAAAGCTGTATGACCCTAAGTAAGTCACTTAACCCTGATTGCTTAGCTTGCTGCTTTTATGTCTTATACTTGATACTAAGTCAGACAGTAAGCATTTTTTTAAAAGAATCAAGAAACCATGATTCTGGTTCAGTTTTCTCTCATAATTATTTTCTTGGGTAAATAATTTTTGGGTAACATAATTTGTTCTTGGGTGAATCAAATGCCCTGAGTTTCCATATCTATAAACAACTAGTCCCTCATCTTCACCCTGAGTTTTCTTGAGGATAAAATTGGATGTTAGATTCATTTACACCATTAATGTGTGTTTTTTAAAAGTAAATATCCCATAGAGTGCAAAATACTCAGAAGTTTGTTTAAAAGTCTTTCTAGTTTTCAGAAAGCTTGCCCATCTAGTGTGTGAAGTTAAGTTGGATAAATGCTGTCATGATTTAATGGAAAAAAGATAGATTACTTACAGAACAAAGTATAAACATCCTCCATTGCACTTATCTTTCTTTCTTCCTCCTTTCCTCTTTCCCTCTCTCTTTCTTTCCTTTCTTCCTTTTTCTTTCTTTCTTTCTTTTGTTTCTTCTCCACTTATATACACATGAAGAACCACAGAAATGGGAGATTAATTGGGAAACTGGAATCACATGGGCAGTTAAGTAAATTCTTATCATTTATTAAGTCCTGAAGAAGTGAAAAGATGCAGATTTCCAATGTTTTTTTTAAACAAAATATAAACAATAATCATCTGGGAATCAGGATACTGAGGGCCCTTGTCTTGGTTCTGCCAAGAACAAGCTACAAGACTTTGAACATGACTTTTGGGTCTTGGTTTTCTCATCTCTAAAAAAGGATGCAGGACTCCAGGATGTCTATGATCCTTTCTAACACAATCATTCTACAAGTCTATGAATGGAGAGACCTAGGTGATTAGTTAGGGCATCGAGGTGGTACAGTAGATAGAACACCAGGCTTAAAAGTCAGGAAGACCTGAGTTCAAATTTGGCCTCAAATATTTACTGACTGTGTGACCCTGGGCAAATCATTCAATCTTGTTTGCCTTACTTTCCTCATCTGTAACATGATCTGGAGAAGGAAATGGCAAACCAGTCCAATATTTTTGCTAAAGAAACCCCCAAATGAAGTCACAAAAGAGCAAGACACAAGTGGAAACATCTCAACAACAGCAAAAGTATAGGATAAATAAGACATAATCCACAGAGAGAAGACACCACAATTAAAGGAAGCATCTCTTCTAGACCTAATTCTGTAGTCTATGAATTCAGAGGACAGTCTATGGGAAGGATGCTCTTTATTTAAAGTCTTTACTAGGAAAGAAAAAGCATTCCATGGGTATGTTTCCCCACCCCCATTTCCAGGAACCTTTTCTGTGTAAAATTATCTCTTCCTCAATCTGCCCATTTTGCTGCAGTCCTGTCCATGTCATATCCCTTCACAGGAAGGTGGCTGCACATCAGAAAGAATATTTACCCAAAGCTGATTGAACCTCCAGTCTCAGACTGGCCCTTTCAAATGGGTATTGTTCAGCAGGGAACATGAGCGATTGACTTTTAAAGCACAAAATTATATCCTTGAACCAACTCTGATTTTATGGTACAAAGATCTCTCAGTAGAGCTACAGGAGCAGGTCAGCGATTCATTCCCACATGGTGGGGGAGGCAGGGAGGGAGGGAGGGAGGACAAATCTCCCAGAGCTATTCCTGAAGGTCATTTCTTCCCTGGACAAAGCCTTAGAAACAAACTAAAGGGAAATTGCTAGACGAAGCCAGGAGCTAATGGTTTTGTTTCTTAGAAGTAGGAGAGAGACAGAGACAAAGACTGAGAGCAAGACAGAGATGGAGTGGGGGAGGGAAGGAAAAGAGAGATAGAGACAGAGAGAAAGAGAGAAATAGAGACAGAGATAGTCACAGAAACAGAGATAGAGTCAGACTTGAAGGATGGATGGATGGAGGGAGGGAGAGAGATAGAATAAAAGAGAAAGAAAGAGGAAGGAAGGAAGGGAGGGAGGAAGGAAGGAGGAAGAAAAAGGAAGGAAGGAAGGAAGGAAGGAAGGGAAAGAAAGAGACAGAGAGAAAGAGAGGGGGTGGGAAGGAGGGAGGGTAAGAGGGGGGAAGGAAGAGGCAAAGACAGAGAGTGAGACAGAAAGAGACAGAGGGACACACACACAAATACAGAGAGAGAGAGAGAGAGAGAGAGAGAGAGAGAGAGAGAGAGAGAGAGAGAGAGAGAGAGAGAGAATTTGAAATGCAGATTTCTGCTGGACAGGACCTTCAGGGCTCAAGTTCAGAGCTGGATAACCTTCACAACTCTTCCAGTATCTTTGCCAAGAAAATGCTGAATGGGGTCACAGAGTTGGAAATGACTGAAAAAACGATTAAATAACAACAAAGGCAACCTTAACAATGGTCTATGTTGGAGAAGGGAGTGCTAAACTTTAGTGCCTAAAACCTGGTGATGCAAGCAGTAAGACTCCCCTGGATTTGCTTCCTTTATGATCCTCACACCTTCTGTCTGTTTCTCAAAATGGCAACAAAGTAACCTTCCCTTCCATTATTTCCTGACAGTTTCATTCAGTTCTCCTTCACTAATCCCCACCCAAAAAGGCAGCCTTGTCGGGAGCTCAAAGGAGGACAAACTAACTCTATTCTTTGCAGTCTTTCAGCCTAAAGGTTCATAGGGTCAGAGATCTAGAGCTGGAAAGAGCTTCAGAGGCCAAGTCCAGCTCTCTATTTTATAGATAAGGAAGCTGAGGCCCGAGGAGGTTAAGTGAGTAATCAAAGCAGACCAATAAAGCTGCCTTCCAAACAGCGGCAGGCCTCTGAGGTTGTGTAACCCTGTTGGAGTCTCAAGCAAGGCTTTTAGCTGTTTGCTTGTCTCCGGCATCTGGAATTTACTCTCGGAATGCATAAGGATGTATGCTGTGTACGGAATTCCTTTAGGGAGTGTTTGCAGGAGAGAAAAGAATCATAAATAAAACCAATCAATTTACAAGCATTTATTAAGCAACCACTATATGCCAGGCCCTGGGATACAGAGGCAAGAATGAAACATCCTATTTTCTGACCTCGAAATTGTTTTCTGTTGCAGCAGTGGAATTCTGACCTTATTTAGCAGTTTTTGTCGTGCTTCTGTTTTTTTTTTTTCTCTCCTGTCTATAATCCCATTTAAGTTTCATGAGAATTCTTTTGAGGTAGGGGAAAAGATGTTATCATTCTTGTTTTATAGATGACAAAACAGGCATGGAAGTGTAAAGTGCAGCAAGGTGTGGGCAGCTAGGTGGCACACTGGATAGAAGGGGCCTGGTGTCAGGAAGATCTGAGTTCAAATTTGACCTCAGACACTTACTAGTTTCGTGACCTTGGACAAATCATTTAACTCTATTTGTCTCAGTTTCCTCATCTGTAAAATGAGCTGGAGAATAAAATAGCAAGCCACTCCAGTATCTTTGCCAAGAAGACCCCAAATGGAGTCATGAAGAGTCAGATACAACTGGAGAGCAACAACAAAATAGCCTGGCTTCGATTAATATCCAGGAGTCCTGATTTCTATTGTGGTCCCATGTGCTAATAAGACTAAGAATCCCACCTTAGAAATCATATTACTAATCTCTAGGAGCTAGAAGGTGGAAATGGAAAGGATATTCAACTTCTTTAGGATAAATCAGCAGATAATCTAAGCACTCTGCACCCAAAAGGAATAACAGGATTTAGGACAAGAAGAAACCCTGGACATTGTGCAGTCTAATCTCTTTTTTTAACATTTTTGGAAACTGAGTTCCAGAATGATCTAGTCACATAGATCACATAGATCATAAGAAGCAGAACTAGGATTCGAACCCATGTCCTTTCATACTTCACTTAATGCTTTTCCCACCATATCACATGAAGGATCACAGTTTCTATCCCCCAAACCCACAATCCATTGGCCTGGTAAGCAAAATGCATAGATATTAAAGTGTTAGGACATGTTACTAGGGAGGTGCCCTCTTCTGAAGATATCTCTGAATGGATTATCCTCTCATGTCTGGATTTCTTTAGAAACTTTTTGTCCTCCATGATTTTGGGTTTTTCTCTTTGTATACTACTGTTATGTCAATTTTCTTTTTTCCTTACCTTTGGCTTTAGTATCACTTCTAAGACAGAAGAGCAACAAAGGCTAGGCAATGGCCATTAAATGATTTGTCAGTGTCACTGAGTTAGGAAATATCTGAGGCAAAATTTGAACCCAGTTCCTCCCAACTCAGTCCTGGCACTCTATCAACTATGCTACCCAGCTGCCCTGAGATTAATTTTTCTAAAATGTCACCATCATCCTCTCATTCTCATGTTCAAGAATTTTCAATGATTCTTTATTGCCTCCTAACAATCCATGCTAGCATGCAAGGTTTTCTACTATCTGGCCTCATCCTACTCATCTAGCTTTCTCTCTTATCATGACTTAGTATTTCTCCTCTCTAGTCATCTTGTTATCCATTGATCATTATACTCATGATGTCCTTTCCCACCTCCAGGCTTTTCTCCTCTCCCTTTGGTCTTTCTAAATACTGCCAAGTCTTCAAGACCCATTGTAAGCGGAACTTTGTTTATGAGATTTCTCCTGATTACTCCAAATCATATGTTCCTCTTCTTTCTTTGTGCTTCTATGGCACTCAAAATGCACACCACACAATTGAGGGCTTCATCGTTTGCTAACAATGTGTCCCATATGCTCCAGGAGAACAAGGACTTACTCTGCATTTATCAGGGTTGACTGGTTTTCACAAATGACTCTACCTTGGGCAAGAGTCGATGAATCAAACTTTACTTAAAAGCACCAACTTATAGGCTCTATCAGCCCATCCAAACTTCCTTTGAAGATCCTTTCTAGCTGACAGTACATCTAGATATGCATCACCTCACAGTAGCATGTTGACCTTGAGAGAAAAAGATGACAAGATATCCCTGTCTCAAATTATTTACTAAAGACCATGGACCCTAGAAAAAGGTAGCTGAACAGGTAGAAGGGAAAGGTCCCTTTTGATCATAGGGGTCCTATTCATGCTGAGATTCATGCCCCAAACTCAATGTAGTTGTGTTGGAGAACCTGAATGAAGGAAGGTGGCTCAATAAATAGATCTGATAATCAACAGTGATTAAGACCTGTCTCTTGATCCAGATCCTGCTTCCTTTCAATTTGGCCACAACATTTTCTTGCAACCTGAATAAGTTCTTTTCATCATATTTCCTGGAATCATTATTTTTTTTTAAGAACAAACCCCAAGACAAGTTAGAAGCCTTCCCAATAAGATCAGGAGTGAAGCAAGGATGCCCATTATCACCTCTATTATTTAATATTCTAGAAATGCTAGTGATAGCAATTAGAGAAGAAAAAGAAATTGCATGAATTAAAGTAGGCATTGAGGAGACTAAACTATCACTCTTTGCAGATGAAATGATGAATACTTAAAGAACCCCAGAAAATCAACTACAAGGCTAGTGGAAATAATTAACAACTTTAGCAAAGGTGTAGGGTACAAGAAAAATCCATACAAATCATGAGGATTTCTCTATATATTTCCAACAAAACCCAGCAGCAGGAGTTAGAAAGAGAAATTCCATTTAAAATCACTCTAGACAATATAAAATATTTAGGAATCTATCTGCCAAGACAAACACAGGAATTATATGAACACAACCACAAAACACTTTTCACACAATTAAAACTAGATTTAAACAATTAGAAAATCAAGGGGTGTCCATTAATTGGGGAATGGCTGAATAAATTTTGGTACATTATGGTGATGGAAAATTATTGTGCTACAAGGAATAATGAGCTGAAGGAATTTCATATGAACTGGAACAACCTCCAGGAATTGATGCAGAGTGAAAGGAGCAGAACCAGGAGAACATTGTATACAGAGATCGATACACTGTGGTACAATTGAATGTAATGGACTTCTCTACTAGCAGCAATGCAACGATACAGGACAATCCTGAGGGACTTATTAGAAAGAACATTATCCACATCCAGAGAAAGAACTGTAGGAGTAGAAACACAGAAGAAAAATATCTGATCAATCATGTAGTTCTATGGGGATATTATTAGGGTTTTGATGTTAAAGGATCATTCTACTGTAAATATGAATAACATGGAAATAGGTTTTGAACAATGATACAAGCTTGTCAGCTTCAGGAGTGGGGAGGAAATAGCAAGGGGAGGGAATCATGAATCATGTAGCCATGGAAAAATATTCTAAGTAAAAAAAAGGAGGGAAAAAGAACAAAACTGAAGTAGTTTTAGAAAGATATTTATTAGATCATTTGGTATTAAGACAGTGTGGAAAAAAGGGGTGGCTCCCTCTCCTAGATTCTGGAAAGTTTACATTATGTAAGATATCTGAACAAAAATAATGTGAAGGAAACCAAAACACAAGCTTTGGTAGACCCAAAATAAGAATGCTTTGGGTGGATCTGGGACCTGAGAGAATCAGAATTCCTTGTCATCTCCAGCATTCCTAGAGAGTTACTGAGGTCAGGATAATATTTTGGGTGCAAACAGTCCCTAAGCACATAAAGTTGGGCTCAAACAACATTAATAAATGATAAATAACTGATATCCTGGAATGTGAAGAGCTAGAAGGGGCTTTAATATAACCTTTCATTTCATAGATGAAGAGTTCATAGCCTGGGAGAAATAACTTGCACAGGATCCCACAACTAGAGACCAGAAGTAATACCAGAACCATTTTCTGACTCCAAACCAAAGATATTTTCATTATATCTTACTGCTTTTCTCAATCACCCCCACCCCTGGCCTTGACTTTAGTGATTTGCCTGTCCTTAGACTTCTCAACCCAAGGCCACCTCAACACACTTTCAGGAATAATACAATAGTTTATTTCTACTTTGTGGCCCCCATGAGATATAGGTAATGGCATTTCTCTCCTTAGGATAAACTATTCACTTAGAAACCTCAGGCTCTAAAACTTTACTTTTATTTTATTTATTAAAAAAAAGACAGATAGCAAAAAGTTGGCAACTACGAGCTTGTTAAACACATCTTGTCATATTTTCTTCAGTGGCAGAGACACATTTTTCCCCTTCCTAGCAAGGCTGCCTCCCACCCACAGGCTCTTCAGAACCTACAGGCTGCTCTAGACTGGGTGCCCTGGGAGCTGCTGTCTGTCTTTTTGGCAATTTCTACTTTCTGGAAATCTTTTGCCAACTTGTGAAATGCATGTGGTTCATTCTCTTCACTCATTAGCCCTCATAAAATGTCATACGCCCCTTCTAGCACTGTTCTGACACCATCCCTCATCCCCCCTCCACTCCAACCCCCCCCACACACACACAAGCCTCCTATAAGCTTAAGTTGATTCTTAAAAGCTATTTTACGGTGACCTTTTATTTTTTATCTGAAAAGGATATTTTTCTGTTAATTTTATTTTATTATTTAATTTATAACTCTCTCTTAATGAATTTCTCTTGCCATCAAGAATATTTGCAAACATGCCCTGCTTCATTTTATTTCCTTTATGAATTTTTCTCTAGTGTAACTTGTTTCACAACTGACAAACATGGAAATATGTATTATATGATCATATATGTACATTACATATGTATGTACATAAGATATGTACGTACAACAATACTTGCCTTTTGGGGGACATGGGAAAAGATGGGAGGGAAAGAGAGATAGATTGCAAAATGTCAAAAAGTGAATATTAAATTGCAATGACATCTAATGTGAAAAAATTTTTTTAAGAAAAATACTAGCTGAACCACCCTGGGCAAGTTACTTAAAAAACAACTCAGTCTGCATCAGTTTCTCCAACTGTAAAATGGGAATCATAATAGTATCTACCTTCCAGAGCTGTATTTAATGAGATAATATTTGTAAAGTGCCTTGAACTGTTATATAAATGTATGTTTCCTCTCTCCTTAATCCAAGATATTCTTTCTTAGTCCAATCTGGTTACATTAGCTTTTCTGGCATTGAATTTATGTTTTTTCCCTATTCGCTTGTTAGCTCTTTGAGGGCAGGGGCTGTTTTTTTTCCCAGCTCATGGCTCAAGTGCTCTTTTAAAATTTTTTTAATTTAAAAGTATTTTTCCATGGTTACATGATTCATTTTTTTCTCCCTCCCCTCTACCTTCCACCCTCTCAGAGCTGACAAGCAATTCCAGCGAGTTATACATGTGTTATCACTTGATAGCTATTTTCATATTATTCATTTTTGTAATATGATAATCTTTTAAACCCAAAACCCCCAATCCTATACCCATATAAACAAGTGATAAATCATATGCTTTTCTTCTATGTGAATACTCCCATGGTTCTTTCTCTGGATGTGAAGAGCGTTCTTTCTCATAAGTCTCTCAGAATTGTCCTGGGTCATTGCACTGCTATTAGTAGCAAAATCTATTACATTTGATCATCCCACAGTGTTTCAGTTGTTACAATGTTCTCGAGGTTCTGCTCATTTCACTCCACATCAGTTCATGGAGATCTTTCCAGTTCATATAGAAATCAGGCAGTTCATCATTCCTTATTGCACACTAATATTCCATCACCATCAGGTACCACAGGTTGTTCAGCCATTCCCCAATTGAAGGGCATCCCTCATCTTCCAATTTTTTGCCACTACAAAGAGCGCAGCTACGAATATTTTTGTACAATCATTTTTCACTCTTATCTCTTTGGGGTACAAACCCAGCAGTGGCATGGCTGGATCAAAGGGCAGACATTCTTTCCAAGCCCTGTGGATGTAATTCCAAATTGCCTTCCAGAAGGGTTGGATCAATTCACAACTCCACTAGCAGCATATTATGTGCAGAAGCTATTTTCTACCTTTCTTTGTAGATAAATATTTAGTACTTAGCACAGTGCCTAGCATGTTGTAAGCACTTAAAGGTTTGTTGACTGACATATAGTTAGCTCACTAGAACTTTAGTACCTTTTTAAGGAAAATTGCTCTCTGATCATGTTTCCACAGTCCATGCACTTGAGAAATGAATGTTGATTACAAGTTTAAGGGGAATTCCTCTCTTTCAGACTTTTGCCCCTGGAGCTATAGAGTCATGGAAGCTTGAGATTCAAAGGAGCTCTAGGAGACAATAAAACTCCCTGAATAAATGGGGAGGATCTCATCATAGACACCACTGTATCACAGACCTGGAGCTGTTGAAAACCTCAAAGGTCATCTAGACCAACCCTGCAATTTTATAGATGAGGTTTCTGAGGACCAGAAGGGTTAAATCACTTGCTCAGTTTATATGAATAGTAAACACCAGAGGCAGGATTTGAACCCATGTCCTCTGACTCCAGAGTACTCAGGACTCCAGGGAAAGTACACTTTTTTTTATACTTCACTACCTCCCATTTCTACAGATGAGCTTCTAGGATTGGGGCTATAGTGTTCATGAGTCCTTTGGACCAGGGAATCCTCTATCACCTCATACTCTTAGGGGATCTAGGGAGATCTTGGGGAAAAGGGCTAGGGCAGGATCTTCCCCCTCACTATAGAGGAGAGAAGGTCAGAGGAGGTGACTGGCAGTGATTTACTTCCCTATCCAAAGCTGAACATTGATTTCATTCTCTGTGTTGCCATGGCAACCTCTCTCCTACACTGCTCTGAAAGATCAGCTCTTCTCTGAAAGCCCTCCCCCATCTCCTTCCTTGCTCATTCCTCTCTTCTCCATCACTCCCCCATTTAATCGCTCCTTCTGTCTTCCTTTTCTGCCCTTCTCTCCTATCACATCTTTCTTCCCTTCTTTTCTCCCATTTTAACCACCCCACACTCACCCCTAATGAACTGCATGTCCTTGCACCATTCACACTCTCCTGGCCTTGCTTTTTTCATTTCCACCAAGAAGATGTTGGACTGTAAGACTTCAGGATTCCTTTCTAGCTCTAAACCCATGATCCATCACCTACTATAGTTTTTCTACCTTCCCCTCTCTCCTCATTCTTATCACTAATACCTTCTCCCCTCACCATCTAGAAATCCATCCCAACCCCCTCCTCCCTCCCACATCTCTGCTGTCATAGTTCATTTCTTCTATTCTCATTTCTCTTTCCTACTATTATTTTTCCTTTCCCACTTTTCCCCAGGACCATTTTACAAATGAGGAAATTGAGGCACCAGGAGTTAAATGATTTATCTAGGTCAGTGGTTCACAAGATGTTAAAGATAATGGTCCAAAGTGTTCAAACGAAAAATTCTTTAAAGGTGCCGTAAGCAGCAAATAATTGCAGAATATTGAGTAGTATACTAAATTACCTCTGCAGTTCATAACAGTTTTCTGTTGTGGAAGGGAGTTATCAGAACAAAAGCAGTTGGGAATCACGTAGGATCAATGGCTATTTGGAGTTAAGCTCAAATTTCTTGTCACCAAATATTATTCTTTCTCCTTTCCAGACTAAGTCCTCACCCCGGACTCACCCTTCCCCTGGACCCTCTGCAGTTTATCAATGTCCTTACTCCCCTGTAGCCACAGAATTGAACCCCGTCTACCAGAGGCAGTCTCACTGGAAGAGAGCTTTGTACAGCTATCATCTCGCTGGCCCGGAAGACTTTATCTTTCTTAATCCAGCCCAAGTACATCAGCTTATTTTTTTTAAGGGAAGAGCAATAATCACATTATTAACTCTTCCTCAGCATATGGTCCACCAAAACTGAAATCTCTTATTCAAGAAAGCTGATATCTGGCCATATCTCCCTGTTCTTTTCTTGGGGAATTTATTTTTCTAGTCCAAATTTTAAAACCTCCTCTTTATTCCTACTAAACGTTATACTCTTAGATCCAGCTGAATATTCCAACCTGTCGAGATCTTTTTGGATGCTGATTCTACTCTCAACGTGTTGGCAATGGTTTCCAGCTTTCTGTCATAGCATACCATCTACGCTAATGTTTGGCAAACTAGAGCCGAAGGGCCCTAGCTGGCCAGCTGCCTGTTTTTGTATGCTTTGTAATTTAAGAACAGTTGTAACATTTCTATATTTTCAGATGGATTTTTTGTTTTAAAAATGCAGAAATCATTCTCAGCTATGGACAGTGCAAAAAGAGGGGACTGGCCAAGTTTGGCCCTTGAACTGCAGTCTGCCAACCCTTGTTCTAATCTTTTATATGTCATTCATAAAAATGTTAACTAGCTAAAGAGCCCAGAGGCAGAGGACTAGACTAGGTCATCTTCCAATTCCCTTAACGTTCTTCTGTCTTCTCTCTTTTCCATTCCTACTATTCCAATCTATCAACAATAATTTATTAAGGTGGCAATTAGGCGAGTCAGTGGAGAGAGAGCCATGCCTGGGGAAGAGAGGTCCTATTTTCCAATCTGGCCTCAGACACTTCCTAGCTGTGTCCCCCCAAGCAAGTCATCTAACCCCAGTTGCCCAGCCCACACACTCTTCTGCCTTAAAGTTGACATTGATCCTAAGACAGAAGGTAATATATCTTTTTAAAGAGTTTATGAAGCACCTACTGTGTGCCAGGCACTGTGCTGAACCCTGGGAATATAAAGAAAGGCAAAACCAGTCCTTGTTCTCCAGGAGCTGGGGAAATGTTCTCATAGGGCTAGGGAAAACACATATACATGTTGTTTTTTGCCCTTTGTTTTTGAAGAGAGCTAATGACATCACAGAGCAATATTTTGGCTTTCAAGAGAATTAGATTTAAATGAGCCAGACTTGCATAAAACCATCAGCCTCCTCCTCTCTTCCAGAGTCATCAAGGTCCAAACCCAAGACAAAAGTCAGAATGACTGGTGATGGTCCAGGATGCACTGGATGAATTTGGTGTCTTTAATGAGCTCTAAGTACTCCGTGGCACCTGCTTCAGCTACTTTCCTGGCTGGTGGAGCCAATTGTCCTCATTTGCCCATGCTGCTGGAAGGAGTCTTCACATGCTTGGGGTTGACATCTCCCTACTGGAGGCCTCTAGAATGGAGGCTTGCCATGCCCTTTTCAGGGCTGCTCCTCCACTTTTGGTGTCCACCTTTCACCCAGCTCTCACCTATGGTTCCAAGAAGCCATAGCATGAGCAGTTAACCATTTTAGCAAACAGGCTAATTCAGATTGATTAGGCTTCAAAAACCCATCGACGAAAAAAAAAAGCACATATAGGCAAACCTGTAAGTCGATATAGATTATATAGACATAGATATAGATATATTAGGCAGACACCGCAGACAGACAGAGAGGTGAGCCCAGAATTCAACAGGAAGAAAACAGCTGGCTAGTTTGCATCTGGTAAACTCTGCTGTGATTTCTGTAATCCCAGTCTTTTTCCTGCCCCCAAACTCCATCTACTCCATAGAGTGAGGTCCTCGTTTGGACTTACCACTAACAGGTTATGTGACTTTGGGGAAGTGATTTCACTTTTGGGGGGACTCTTTCCTCCTTCATTAAAGGAGGAGATTTTTTTTAAGTGATGAGACTATGCCTGTGTGTTGACTTTGGTCATTAACGTACATCAATGATTCAGTAACCTAGGAGTAGAACTCATGAAATGCCCCCAATCTCTGCACAATTAAGTGATCCCAAGGGCAATGAGGAGGAGGATTTCTAGATGATTCTCATCTAGAAAATGAAAGGATTAGCCTAGAAGCCCTCCAAGATCCCTCCTAGCTTTAAGTCTATGATTCTGTGATTCTCTGAAATTCCTGGGAAGCATAAGTGGCCTGTAGCTTATTACCCATAATTGCTTTATGTAAGAATTATTATAAAAGATACCATCTAGGGGATACATGATAAGAATAGAAGTAGGCCAACAGCATCATGAAGGTGAAAACAGATGGGCAGCCCAGGTGCTGTCCTGGTACCCATAGAATGTTAAAAAGTGTGGAGGAAGGCCTTCTGTACATTAGTTATAGAGCCTCTATACAGAATTTTGGGGACGATATGGGGAAAAAATAAAACAAAATAAGAAAATTTGGATGGGTTACAATCTGCATTATTCAAAGGAGCATGTAACTGATGAGGCCTCCTATCTACGGAAGTAATCTAATTGTCTCTCTTGCTATCACTAATGTAGTGTGGTGGGGGAAAAATTGCATTTAGAACCTGAGAAAATAGGTTCAAATCCCACCTCCAACATTTTGTCACTGTGACATTAGGCAATTTTTTTTTTAATTTTTGAGGGTCTCAGTTTCCTTATTAATAAAATGAGGAGGTTGGAGTAGATGACTTGTAAGAGCATTTACAGTTTTAAGTTTGTGATCTTTGTTTATGTGGTACATCATGCCAAAGTTTGGGGAAAGCATCATAGTTTGTGCCATCAAACAAAAAGACTTTGGAATAATTTCAGGAAATGTTCTTGCCTCCTCTCATTGCAAGCCAGCTAGAGTTTATTTCCAAAATTGTCCTTCCCATTTAGTGCCTTAATAAAGGTTATCCTAATTACCCGAATACCCTAGAAAGGGACGAAAAGGAAGTTGAGAGAGGTACAGATTTAAGACAAACAAAAAGAACTATTCCTCACACTGAGTAGCAAAAGTGTGAAATGCATTACCCTAAGAGGTTATACTGGATAAAAATAGAATTAGTCTCAAGAAGGATTAAATAATTTCATGGCTGATAGCTCCATAATGGGTTATTAGGGGAAGCTAAAGGATTGTCCCCACCTGCCCCCTCCAAGAACTCAATCCATCAATTGCTCCCCCTTTCTCTTGTATCTTTATGGTTTACTGAAAAATGTGTTTGGCTTTTGGGCTTTGAGTCAGAACAGACTAGGATAAAACGTTTTTACACTGTTTTCTTGGTTTGTGACCATAGGCAAGGTACTAAACCACTTTGAGACTCAGTTTCCTTGTTTAGAAAATGGGAATAATAATATCTTTAGTATTTACTTCATAGGCTTGTTGTGAAGATCAAGTAAAATAATGTGCATTAAGTGCTATATAAATGTCAGCTGTTGCCATCTCCAACCTCTTCCACTCTAACAGTGATTAGTTTGTCAACTAACAAACTTCTTGGTGTTGTTGGATGTAATATCTGATCAAAAAGTAAGGCAGTAAATTAAGAGTTAATAATCATCAGAAAAAGAGTTAAAAATTGCAATAGGTGCAGACAGGGTAAGATTTCCCACAAGATCATGGGGGAAGAAAGATGATTGACCGATGCTTAAAACTATAGAGAGGGAGATAGAACTAAAATTTTTACTGTCAACCAAAATGGAAACTGAAGGGACCAACAAGCTAGACAGAGTAAGAGTCATGAATGAGCTTAGAGAACATTAAAATAAAAGAGTATTTCATTTTTTCCTTTAAAATTCATTATTTATTTTGAACATTCTTTTCTTTTTAAAATTAAATTCCGGGGGGCAGCTGGGTAGCTCAGTGAATTGAGAGCCAGGCCTAGAGATGGGAGGTCCTAGGTTCAAATCTGACCTCAGATACTTCCCAGCTGTGTGACCCTGGGCAAGTCACTTGACCTCCATTGCCTGGCCCTTACCACTCTTCTGCCTTGGAGCCAATACACAGTAATGACTCCAAGACAGAAGGTAAGGGTTTAAAAATAAAATTGAATTCCAAATTCTCACCCACTCCTCCAACCACTCACCATGAAAACAAACAAAATAATAGCAATTGCATATGTGAAATAATGCAGAACATTTTCATATTATGTTGCACAAAAAAAGCAAAAAAGGGGGCAACTGGGTAACTCAGTTGATTGAGAGCACAGCCTAGTGACAGGAGGTCCTAGGTTCAAATTTGGCCTCAGACACTTTCTAGCTGAGTGACCCTGGATAAGTTCTGCCTTGGAACCATTTCACAGTATGATTCTAAGATGGAAGGTAAGTGGTTTTGTTTTTTTTTTTTTTAAGAAAGAAAGAAAGAAAATTATACTTCAATTTGTACTCAGAGTTCATCATTTTTTTGTGGAAGAAAATAGCATTTTTTCTATCATCATTGCTTTGGAATTCTCTTGGATCATTATATTGATCAGAGTAGTCAAGGCTTTCACATTTGGTCATTATTACATTATTATAAGAGTGCTATTACTATGCACAATAATCTAGTTCTTCTCACTTCACTTTTTTACAACAGTTCATATAGGATTTGCCCTGAAGTTGTTGATGTTTTCTTCTAAAAATACCCTCCTCGTCATTTCTTATAGTACAATCGTTCTCCATTGCAATCATATGCCATAACTTGTTCATTCATTCCTCAGTTGATGGGCATTCCCTCAATTTCCAATTGTTTACCATAAAAAAGAACTGCTATAAATATTTTTATACACATAAGTCCTTTTCCTGTCCCTTTGATCTCTTTGGGAGACAAGTAGTTGTTTTGATGGGTCAAAGGGTATGAACAGTTTTATTATCCTTTGGATGTAGTACCAAATTGTCCTCCAGAATGATTGAACCAGCTCACAACTCCATCAAAAGTTTGTAAGTGTACCGATTTTCTTTTATCCACTCTATCATTTTACATTTCCAATAGGTGTGAGGTAGTACTTCAGTTGTTCTAATTAGCATTTTTAATTAACAGTGATTTGGGGCATTTTTTCATATGAATATAAATAACTTTGATTTTGTCTTCTGAAATCTGTCTGTCCACACCTTTTGACCACTTATCAATTGGAGAATGGCTCTTATTTTTATGAATTTGATTCAATTTCCAGTATATTTGAGAAATTAGACTTTTATCAGAGGAACTTGCATTAAAACTTTTTTTGATATTACTTCATTGTCTGTAGTATCTTTTATTTAGTTTAAAAAATACTTACATTCCTTCTTAGAATCAATACTAGCACTGGTTCCAATGTAGAAGAGTGGTAAGGGCTAGGCAACTGGGATTAAGTGACTTGCTCAAAGCCACATAGCTAGAAAGTGTCTGAGGCTAAATTTGAATGCAAGACCTTCTGTCTCTAGACCTGGTCTACTGAGTCACCTAACTGTCCTTCATCTGGTATTTTTTTTAAAAAAATAATTTCCCTGATTATCTCTTTAATTATGTTTATTTTTGCTTTTGCTTTGTCTGAGATCACAAGTGCTACCCTTGCCTTTTTAATGCATTAATACAAAATGATTTATTATGCTCTAGTTCCCTATTTTAATTCTGTGTGTCTTTCTACTTCAAGTGTTTCTTTTATAAACAATATATTGTTGGATTCTGGTTTCTAATCCATTCTGCTATCCTCTTCCATTTTATGAGTGTGTTCTTCCCATTCTCTTTCACAACTCATTACTATCTGTGTATTTTCCCCCATCCTATTTTTGTCTGTTTATCCAAATCTCTGTCCTATCACTCCTCTAAAGTTTGTATTCCTTCTGATCAATGTCTCCCTTAAAATACCCTACCTTTTATCATCACCCTCTCCCTGAAGTTCATGTCTCTTATCCTCTTTCCCTCCTATTTCCCAGTTGGGTAAGATAGATTTCTATATCTGCTTAAGTGTGTATACATATTCCTCCATCTTTGCACCAATTCTAATGAGAGTGAGATTCAAGCATTGCCTACAAACCCCACTACCATTTTTCCACCCAGTATAAAAGCACTTCCTTTATATATCTCTTTCATGTGAGGAAAATTTCCCCATCCTATCTCTCCCTTCCCCCTTCTCTTAGGACATCTCATTCTCATCCTTTTTGTTAATTTAAAAAGTTTTAATAACAAATGTCCACATGAGTTTTCTGAAGTTATATAATCCAAGCTGTCTCCCTCCTTCATCCCTACACCCTCCCAGAGCTGGCAAGCAATTCATTCTGGGTTATACATGTATACATGCAAAAATATTTCAATATTATTCATTATTATAAGTGAATAATCTTATAAAACCAAAACTCTAAAGCATATACCCACATAAAAAGTGATAACTCATATGCTTCCTTCTGCATTCTTATGCCAACACTTCTTTCTCTGGAGATGGATAGCATTCTTTTCATAAGTCCCTCAGAACTGTTCTGGGTGATTGTATTGTGGTTAGTATATTACTGTGCACACTGTTTTTCTGGTTCTGCTTATTTCACTTCCCATTAGTTCATGTGGGTCTTTCTAGCTCTTTCTGAAATCATCCTGTTCATCATTCCTTATAGCACAATAGCATTCCACTACTGTCATATATCACAATTTATACAGACATCAAATGAGGGACATTCCTTTGGTTCCTGATTCTTTGCCACTATGAGAGAGTAGCTATAAATATATTTGTCCTTTCCCATTTTTTAAATCTCTTTGGGATACAGACCTAGTAGTGCTATGGCTGGATCAAAGGGTAGGCATTCTTTTATAGCCCTTTGGGCATAATTCCAAATTGCCCTCCAGAATGGTTGGATCAGTTCACAACTCCACCAGCAGTGTATTAATGTCCCAATTTTGCCACATCCCCTCCAACATTTACATTTTCCTTTACTGTCATACTGGCTAATCTGCTAAGTGTAAGATGGTATCTCA
The DNA here is from genome assembly GCF_027887165.1 of Monodelphis domestica. Lineage (NCBI taxonomy): Eukaryota > Metazoa > Chordata > Mammalia > Didelphimorphia > Didelphidae > Monodelphis > Monodelphis domestica. The sequence goes on along the minus strand of NC_077233.1, from coordinate 231,424,641 downwards.
GAGTTGTTTTAATGTGGATTTCTTTAATCACGTGATTTAGAACCTATTTTCATATGATTATTGATAACTTTGATTTCTTCCTTTGAAGACTGCCTATTCATATTCTTTGACCATTTATCAATTGGGGGATGACTTGGATTCTTATAAATTTGACTTATTTCTTTATATTTTTGAGAAATGAGACCATTATCAGAGAAATTTTATATAAAAATGTCCCCAAGTTTGATGTTTCCCTTCTAATCTTAGTTACATTGGTTTTGTTTGTACAATCCCCTTTTAATTTAATATAATCAAAATTATTATTTTTACATCTTGTAATGTCTCTATCTCATTTGGTCATTTCTTCCTTTCTCCATAGAAATGACAGGTAAACTAGTCTATGTTCCCCTAATTTATTTATAATATCACTCTTTATGTTTAAATCACATATCTATTTTGAATTTATCTTGGTATAGGGTGTTAGATATTTAAATCTAATTTTTTCATACTATTTTCCAATTTTCTCAGCAGTTTTTATCAAATAGTGAGGTCATCTCAAAAGCTGGTATCTTTGGGTTTATCAAACACTAGATTATTGAGGTCATTTGCTCATAATCTATTCCATTGATACACCCTTCTATTTCTTAGACAATACCAGATTGCTTTGATGATTACTGCTTTTTGTACAGTTAAAGATACTGGTACCTCTACGCCACCATCCTTCACTTTTTTTATTAGTTCCCTTGAAATTCTTGGTCTTTTGTTCTTCTAGATGAATTTAATTGTTTTTTTTCTAGTTCTGTAAAATAGTTTTTTGGTAGTTTGGTATGGCACTGAATAAGTAAATATTACCATTTTTTAATATTAGTTTGGGTTACCCATGAGCAATTAATTTTTTCAGTTCTTTAGATCTAACTTTATTTGTGTGGAAAGTGTTTTCTAATTGTGTTCATATAATCCCTGCATTTGTCTAGAATGATTTTATTTGTTTATGTTTAATTGATTTATTTAATTGATCTATTTAGAATATTTTTCTATTGTTACATGATTCATTTTCTTTCCCTCCTCTTGTCCCTCCCCCTCCCATAGCCATCAAGCATTTCCACTGGGTTTTACTTGTATCACTAATCAAGACTCATTTCCATATTATTCATATTTGCATTAGGGTGATCTTTTAGAGTCTATATCCCCAATCATATCCCCATAAAACCATGTGATCAAGCAAATGTTTTTCTTCTGTGTTTCTGCTCCCACAGTTCTTTCTCTGGATATGGATAGCATTCTTTCTCCCAAGACCCTCTGAATTGTCCTGGATCATTTCATTGCTGCTAGTAGAGTAGTCCATTACATTTGATTGTGCCACAGTGTGTCAGGCTCTGTGTACAATGTTCTCCTGGTTCTGCTCTTTTCACTCTACATCACTTCCAGGAGGTCCTTCCAGTTCAAATGGAATTCCTCCATTTCATTATTCCTTTTACCACAATAGTAATCCATCACCAACAGATACCACAATTTGCGATGGACATTCCCCTCATTTTCCAGTTTTTTGCCACTCCAAAAGCACAGCTATAAATATTTTGTTACGTCTTTTTCCTTATTATCTCTTTGGGGTATAAACTCATCAGTGGCATGACTAGATCAAATGGAAGGCAGTCTTTTAAATCCCTTTAGGCATAGTTGGAAATTGCCTTCCAGAATAGTTGGATCAATTCACAACTCAACCAGCAATGTATTAGTGTCCCAATTTTGCCACACCCCCTCCAACATTTATTACTTTCCTTTGCTGTCATATTAGCCAACCTGCTGGGTGTGAGGTGGTACCTCAGAGTTGTTTTGATTTGCATTTCTCTAATTATAAGAGATTTAGAACACTTTTTTCATGTACTTATTGATAGTTTTGATTTCTTTTTCAGAAAACGGACTATTCATGGCCCTTGCCCATTTATCAACTGGGGAATGGCTTGATTTTTTTGTACAATTGATTTAGCTCCTTATAAATTTGAGTAACAAGACCTCTGTCAGAGGCTTTTGTTATAAAGATTTTTTCCCAATCTAATTTTGTCCAGAGTAATTTTAAATAGAGTTTCTTTTTCTAACTCTTGCTGCTGAGTTTTGTTGGAAATATATGGCAATGATGATTTATGTGGGTTTGTTTTGTAGCCTGCAACTTTGTTAAAGTTATTATTTATTTCAACTAGTTTTTTAGTTGATTTTCTAGGATTCTCTAAGTATAACATTATATTATCCACAAAATTATAGTTTAGTTTCTTTATGGCCTTCTTTAATTCCTTCAATTCATTTTTCCTCTCTAAAGCTAGCATTTCTAATACAATATTATATAATAGTGGAGATAATTATCATCCTTGCTTTGCTCCAGATTTTAATCAGAAAGCCTTTAACTTATCTCCATTGCAAATGATACTTGCTGATGGTTTTAAATAAATACTTATTATTTTAAGGAAAGATCCTTTAATTCCTATGGTTTCTAGTGTTTTTAATAGTAATGGATTTTGGATCTTGACAAAGGATTTTTCTCTATTTATTGTGATAATCATGTGGTTTCTGTTAATTTGATTATTGATATGCTCAATTATGCTGATAGTTTTCCTAATATTAAACCAGCCTTGCATTCCTGGTATAAATACCAAATAGTTAAGATTTTTGCATCAATGTTCATTAGAGAAATTGCCTGTAATTTTCTTTCTCTGTTTTTGGTCTTCCTGGCTTAGGTATCAGCACCATATTTGTGTCAAAACAATAATTTGGACTTCATCTTTGTTTATTTTGCCAAATATTTTGAATATATTGGGATTAATTGTTCCTTAAATGTTTGATAGAATTCACTTGTGAATCCATCTGGCCATGGGGATTTTTTTTCTTGGGGAGTTCATTGATAGCTTATTCAATTTCTTTTTCTGACATGGTATTATTTAAGCATTCTATTTACTCTTTCATTAATTTAGGTAATTTATATTTTTGTAAAATATTAATCCATTTCATCTATATTATCAGATTTATTATCATGTAATTAGGCAAAATAACTCCTAATGATCGTTTTAATTTTTTCTTCATCAGAGGTGAAATCACCCTTTTCATTTTTGATACTGCTAATTTAAGATTCTTTTCTTTCCTTTTTTAAACAAATTAACCAATCTCTACGTTTTATTTGTTTTTTTCCCCATAGAACCAGATCCTAGTCTTATTTATTATTTCAATAGTTCTTTTATTTTCAATTTTATTAATTTCTCCTTTGATTTTTAAGATTTCCAATTTAGTCTTTAATTTGGGATTTTAAATTTGTCTTTTTTCTAGTTTTTTTTTTTTGTTGTTGTTCTTGCATACTTAATTCATTGATCTCCTTTTTCTCTATTTTATTTATTTAAGCACTTAGGGATATAAATTTTCCCCTGAGTATTACTTTGGCTGTATCTCATAAATTTTGATATGTTGTCACACCATTGTCATTCATTAAAGAGAATGACATTCTCTTTAGTTGCCAATTAATTTTAATTTACCTTTTTCATGTACCCTTATTAATTATAATTTTATTGCCTTATGATCTGAAAATGTGTTGCATTTATTATTTCTACTTTTCTGAATTTGGTTATGAAGTTTTTATGCCCTAGTACATGGTTAATTTTTGTAAATGTACTATGAGTTGCTGAAAAGAAGGTATATTCCTTTTTTATCCCTACTCATTTTTCTCCAAATATCTATTAAATCTAGCTTTTCTAAAACTTAATTCACTTTTTTTACTCTTGTTTATTTTTTGTTAGATTTATCTAGTTCTGATGGGAGAAGTTAAGATCCTCTGCTAGTAAAGTTTTATTGTCTGTTTCCTCCTTAAATTCCTTTAGTTTCTCCTTTAAAAATGTGGATGATATGCCAATTGGTACAAATATGTTAAGTACTGATATTACTTCATTGTCTATGCTACCTTTTATCAAGATGTAATTAACTTCCTTATTTCTTCTAATCAGATCTATTTTTGTTTTAGCTCTGATATTTTGATTGCTACTCCTACTTTTTTGGGGGGGCGTAGAGTATCAGTTGAATCCCAATAGATTCTGCACCAGCCCCTCACCTTTACTCTGGGTGTATCTACCTGCCTTAAATGTTTTTCTTGTAAACAACATATGATAGGATTCTAGTTTTTAATCCACTTTTCTATCTGCTTCCATTTTATAGATGAGTTCATCCCATTTATATTCATAGTTATGATTACCATCTGTGTATTCCCTTCCATCTTGTTTTCCTCTTTTTATCCTGCCCTTTCTCCTTTCATTCTTTCCCTCCACACCAGTGTTTTGCTTGTAATCACTCCCCCTTACCCCTTCCCTTAAATTACTCTCCTTCCCACCACCACACTTCTTATTCCCCTCTTACTTCTCTATAGAATCTTTTAATCATCCCAAATTTTTCTCTCCCTTATCTTCTACCCCCCTCCCCACTACTCCTTTCTTTATTCTCCTTCTACTTTTCTGAAGGATAAGGTAACATAGTATACCCCCAATGAATCTAGCTGTTTTTCCCTCTCTGAGCTAATTCTAATGAGAGTAAAGTTTAAGTATTAACCATGAGAGACGACTCTCATCTTACCCTCCACAGTTATAGTTGCCACCCACCCCGTGCCTTTTTATGAGATATAATATGCCCCATTTTATTTTCTTTCTCATTTCTCTTAGTGTAATCATCTTTTTCACACCTTGGTTTTTTTTTTTTTGCATATCATCCTTAACAGCTTACTATCACACCCTCTGTCTATGTATACTTCTTTTAACTACTATGATAACGATAACAAATTTTAAGAGTTGCAGATATTTCCTTTCCATATAGGAATATAAACAGTATGACCTTATTGAAGCCCTTAAATTTTTTTCTTTTTCTTATTTAACTTTTTATGCTTCTTTTGAATTTTTTATTTAGACATCCAATTTTCTGTTTAAATCTGGAGTTTTCTTCAGGAATGCTTGGAAATATTCTATTTTTATTAAATAACCATACTTTCTCCTGAAAGAATATAGTCAGTTATGATTGGTAGGTGATTCTTGTTGTAAACCCAGTTCTCTTGCATTCTGGAATATCATATTCCAAGCCTTGTGGCCCTTCAATGTGGAAATTGCCTTATTCTTTGTAATCTTGATGGAGACTCCATGATATCTGAATTGTTTCTTTCTTGCTTCTTGAGGTACTTTCTCCTTGACCTAAGAACTTTTGAACTTGCCTATACCATTCCTGGGAGTTGTCATTTGAAGATTTGTTGTAGGAGGTGATCTGTGGATTCATTCAATGTCTTTTTTACTTTCTTGTTTAAGAAAACCAGGGCAGTTTTCTTGGATAATTTCTTGCAATATGAAGTCCAGGCTTTTTTGTCTTTTGATCATGACTTTCAGGTAGTCCAAACATTATCAAATTGTCTCTCCTAGATCTATTTTCCATGTCAATTGTTTTTTTCAATAAAATATTTCATATTTTCTTCTATTTTTTCTTCTTTTGATTTTGTTTTATTATTGTTAGCTTCTATTTGCCCAATTCTAATGAAAAACCATTACCTTCTTACTTGACAGAAGAGGCGTAATGGCTAGGCAATAGTTAAAAGACTTTCCCAGAATCACACAGCTAGGAAGTGACTGAGGACAGATTTGAACCTAGAACCTCCCTTCTCTAGGCCTGGCTCTCAATCCACTGAGCTACTCAGCTTCCCCCTCCCCCCATTCACTTCTAATTAAAAAAACTGAATTTATTACATGACCTTTTGATCTTTTCCCCCCCATTTGGTTCATTCTACTTTACATGGCACTCTTTTCTTTAGTGGATTTTTCTGCCTCTTTTCCCAGTTGACCAATTTTGCTTTTTTAAGCTGTTATTTTTCCCATTTTCATAAACCTATCTTATTTGATTTTTGAATTTTTTTTAGTTCTTCCAGAGTATGAGACTAATTTCTTTTTTTTTTCAGTTTTACTTGTACTTGCTTGAATCTCCTCATTCTCTTTTGGTTTTGCTCTTTGCTCTTTTTTTCTCCATAGAAGTTTTTGAGAGTTACATTTTTATTCTGTTGTTTGCCTATTTTTCAAGCCTCTTGGGGTTTTTGCCTATAGATTGGAGATTCTGCAAGCTGCTTGCTGATTCTCTCTCTTCTGCTGGTTTGCAGGGTTACGCAGTGTGAGCTAATTTGACCTGGGGCCAAGTCTTCAATGCAGCCAGTGCCTGAGACTTGAGTGTGCCCAGCCAGAAGGACTTTTGGTCCTCACTTTAGGCTGTTGCCAGGACCTGGGACTTCAAGGGGTGGGTCTGAGGAACATTTTTGCTGGTATAACCCCTGTCCTGAGATCCTGAAGTTATTCTACACCCAATTGTAGAACCTAGAGCAGTAGTTGGGGGTCATCTAGCACATCTCTGGGTGCAGTTTTACTTCTAATTCCTTCTTATACTATGAAAATTTACTCTGCCTCTATTTCAAATTGTCTTCAGTGGGAGAGCCCCATGACTTCTTCCTGTTGTTTGGATTCCTGTCTTTTTAAAGTGTTTTTTAAAGATTGATATGGAAGGATAGTCAGAGCAGTTTTGGCTTTTGCTGCTATTAAGTTCCTATCTTAACTCCTAGCCCTTAGTTTCTCAATTATAATTTTTAAGGAAAATTCCCTTAGTTAACTTTTGTACCTCTTTTTCCATTTGTCATATTCTGTTTTCCAAGTATTATCTTCTCCAGTATTTTTGTGCCTCTTTTAACCAAACTGTTAATTCCCTTTTCATGGTTTTCTTGTATCACTCTCATTTCTTTTCCCAAGTTTCCCTTTGCTATTCTTATCTCTTCCTTTAACTCTCCCAGAAATTCTTGTTGGGTTTGGGTCCAATTGGCATTTTTTCTTTAAGACTTTGGTCATAGCTGTTTTCACATTATTGTCTCCTAAATTTATGTCTTGGTCTTCCTTGCCAAATAGTCGCTTTTTATGGTCAGTTCTCTTATTTTTTATTTTTGGTTTTTGTTCCTTTTTCTAGCCTATATCTTGATTTTTGGCTTTTGTTTTAAAGTTAGGCTTTGCTCACCTGAGGATGGAGAGACACTGTCCCAAGTTTCAGGCTTTTTTGTACTGCTGTTTTCAAAACCCTCTCTGGAGGTCTGAAAGTTCTTATTGCTTCCAAGGTGGTATGATCTGAGAAGAGGTATATTCATTGCTCTTCTGGTTTGTGTTTCTGTCTTTACCCAAGAAGTAGTCTTTACCTCTACTTTACCCAAGAAGAAGTCTTTACCTCTACTAATTTGCAGCCACAAGTGCTAGTGCTCCTCTTGACTTTGGAATGGAGAATAGGGCCCCTGATCCCTTGTGACCAATGACAAACACTGTTCTCTACCCTGAAACTGTATATGCATATGCTCAATAGAGTTGTCAATCAGCACAAACTGTACTCAGTTCCAGCAAAGGATCCCACATACTCTGCTTTGACCCATTGTCCAATCCCCTTCCAATCATCTCTGGACTAAGAGTTTCTGAATCTTCTGCTTCCACTACCATAGAAGAGGATACTTCAAAGCTTACTATTGCTGGGTGCTACCACCATGTACATTCTGAGCTGGTACATACTCCAGTGTCATAGACTTCTTTTGACTTTCTTAATTGCCTAGGCAGAAAAAAATGTCTCATTCTGACTTTTTGTTGTCTCTGCCATTCTAAAATTTGATTTGAGGAGTTATTTTAAAGTTGCTTAGAGGAGAGTCTTATAAGAGTTCAGCTAGATTGCCGCTTATATTTTGTCATCCTGTTTCTGCCTAAGAGTATTTTATTGAAAATAGAGAAGTTATGGCCATGTAGGAGAGCCAAATGGGATAGTGCAGAATTAGCCAAATTTGAATGATAATTATCAGATTTTAAATTTGGAAGGGACTCCAAAAACTAGTTCTACTTCCTCATTTTACAGATGAGAAAACTGAGGCTTAAGGAATTTAAATGACTTGTCTAAGGCCTCACAGTAAGTATCAAAGGCAGAATTTAGACCAAGGTTCTTTGGCTATAGAAACAGTGACCTTTTTGTTGTAGAATTCTGATTACTAAATACACAGGGAAATGATGACTATTGCCTCCCATTGATATCTGCCTGAATCCTGAATGCAACTTTCTTTTAAGAATGATCAAGGTTCATATCTTGCTGCTGGGTTTATACCCTAATGAGATAATAGGGGAAAACTTGTGTACAAAAATATTTATAGCCACACTCTTTGTGGTGGCAAAAAAAAAGGAAAGTAAGGGGATGCCCTTCAATTGGGAAATGACTGAACAAATTGTGGTATCTGTTGATGATGGAATACTATTGTGCTCAAAGCAATAATGAATTGGAGGAATTCCATGGGAACTAGAACAACCTCCAGGAATTTCTGCAGAGTGAAAGGAGCAGAAGCAGGAGAACCTTATACATAGAGACCGATACACTGTGGCACAATTGAAAGTAATGGACTTCTCTATTAGCAACAATGCAATAATCCAGGACAATTCTGAGGGACTTATGAGAAAGAACACTATCCATATTCAGAGGAAAAACTATTAGAGCAGAAAGACAGAAGAAAAACAACTGCTTGATCACATGGTTCGATGGGGATATAATTGGAGATATAGACTCTAAGCAATCACTCTACTGAAAATATGAATAATATGGAAATAGGTCTTGATCAATGACACATGTAAAACCCAGTGGAATTGCTTGTTGGCTATGGGAAGGGTTGGGAGCAGGGAAAGGAAAGAACATGAATCGTGTGATCATGAAAAATTTTTCTAAATTAATTAATTAAATAAAAAATTTCAAATAAAAAAAAAAAGAATGAGCAAGCTAGGGGACAGATGGGTGGTTCAGTGGCTTGAGAATCAGGCCCAGAGATGAGATATCCTGGGTTCAAATCTGACCTCAGACACTCCCTAGCTGTGTGACCCTGGTTAAGTCACTTAACCCCCATTGCCTAGCCCTAACTACACTTCTGCCTTAGAACCAATACACATATTGATTCTAAGACAGAAGGTAAGGGTTTAAAAAAAAAAAAAAAGAATGGGCAAGCTATACTCAGGGTAGCTAAGTAGTACAATAGATAGAGCCTGGACTTAGGAATTCCCAAATTCAAATCTGGCCTCAGGCACTTACTAGCTGTGTGACCCTGTGCTATTTGCTATTTGAGCTATTTAATGCTATTTGCCTCTGTTTCCTCATTTATAAAATGAGCTGGAGAAGGAAATGATAATATACTACAGTATCTTTGCCAAGAAAAAAATTACTAAATAACAACAAAAACAAAAGTTCTAACAGGCATATCTCCTATCATCAATAATGAAGATATTGATAATTCACACTTTCCCCACAAAAACCATTCAAGGTAGGTGTCATCAAAATTGTCATTCCCATTGTACATGTTAGGAAACTGAAACTTAAAGTAGTTATATCAGTTACCCAAAGTTATCATATCATATACCATAAAGTGGAATAATATATTTGTAATTAAAGTCATTAAGATCAACCCCCTCGATTTAGAAATGACTTGCTATAGTGATCTGCCCAAGTTCTTGTAACTAATGAAGGGCATTGTTCCTTAAAATGATAGGCTTGTCAGAAATTGAGGAATGGAATGTGAGACAGAGGAGAGAGGGATAAAGGCTAACTTCTGGGAATTAGAAACCACATTGAAGATAAATCCAATCTCCTCATTTTACATAATAGAGAACAGAAGCCCAGAGAGATCAAATAAATTATCCAGGGTCATGAAACTAGTAAGTGTCTTCCTGACTCCTACCCCTACCCCTAAACCTTAATAGTGGAATCATTCCATCCATCCATCCATCCATCAACCAACCAACAAGCATTTATTAAATGTCTACTAATGATAGGTACTGGATATATGACAAAATTGAAACCTTGGGCTATCTATCAAGAAAACCTACTCCTAAATAATGAAGAAAACAAAGAAGAAACAAGAAACAAAAAAGAGAGAAGTAATCCTTATCTCCTGATGTTAAGAGTATGTAGGTTGAGTTATAATTGACTTATAGAGAGAGTAGTGGAGTGGAGAGCACCTGACTCATCACTTCCTGAGAGACCTAGCTGCCAATAACCTGGAAGATACTAACATAAGGAATTCCTTAGCACCTCATCTACATTGTTATGGTCTTTAGATGTGGGTGTAGCTCATAAGTGTTTTTTGACTGAGAGATTGTGTTTAAAGAAGATATGTGATGACATGCATAATTATGTTACAGTTAGAAAGATAAGTGGACCTTTTCTATCTAAATTATGCAATAGATTAATTTCAAAATAGTTACTTAGAGTGGCACACTAGGTTGAAAAATAGTTTTTTAATGTACTTATTTCATTTGGAGGGGGAAGGGACAATGGCTGTATTTTGTTAAGAGGTTCAGGTGAATAGATTTACTTATTTTGCTGGTATCCTTCTAAAGTGAAGTTGAAGCTTTGATTTTAAAACTCATTTTGGAAGATTATGGGAAGTAAGGAGAAAGCATGCATTGCTATTCTGCCACATGTAGTTATCATTATTCTGATCTCTTTCTACTCACTCCAGTCCCTGAGTCCATCATCCCGCTTTTCTCCTTGATTTCTGTGTCTCCATTTACTCTTTTCCCTTAACCAACAAAGACAAGGTCTCCCCTTTTAAAAATCCCCTCCCCTATTCCCTTCCACTTCTATAATTCCTCCAAGTCATCTCCCTATTTCTGCATCTCCTTTTTTTTCCATCAGAAAATTTACCAGTTATCTCTATTTTCTCAATATCCCTAACTCAGACTGATGTAATCTTTTTTCTTCCCTTACCACTCTGAAATTGCTCTCTCCAAGACACCAAAGGTCTACTTATAAAATTCATTGGGCTTTTTCCAGTCCTAATCCTCCTTGACACCTCAGTAGTATTTGACATGAATGACCATGCTCTATTCTCTCTAGACTAAAACTGTGCTGTCCTAATTTTCCTATTCCTTTGCTTGCTCCTTCCTACCTGTGTATCCCCGGGTAAGTCACTTAACCCTAAACTCCAATTTCAATAGCCTTGAGAACTCATTTAATTGTGTTCAATATTCCCTCATAATATGTTTTCAAATTCTTCCCCTGCTGCTGCTACCACATTAGTCCTAACCCTCATAATCTGGCACCAGTACAATCCCAAAGTCTCCTAATTAGTCTTCTTTATATCACATTCTTCCAAAGTTGTATGGACCATTTTTTATAACACTTGTGATTTCATTGTTTTAGGGAACTTCCATTGAGGAAAATTCTTTTGCCAATGTAGATGATCAAGTCCTCTGTAACTGATAGTAATAAAAAGTTACATGGAACTCAGAAAAGTAGTCACTATTTGTTAGAGCTGGGATTTGAACTTAAAGTCTTCCTGATATGAAAGCCGACTCTCTGTCACGATATGACCAGCCTATTGATGATGCAATTCTCTGTACTATTTTGGATAGTTCTTGGAAATTGTGACAGAGGCTGGCACTAGAGAAAAGCTGCCAGGCTGAATAGTATATGAAATTGATCACCTCAATGGGGGATGGTCCTCAGGAGTAGAATTTGGAGGAGGAGAAGACTCTGGCTGGGAGAGCAGTGAGGACTCTTGGTCTTGAGAAGCCAAAGAGAGAAGTTGGGAAAAAGACTTTCTCCTGAGCATTACCCATTTTTCCTGCTGGAGATTGGAAATCTTTCCCCCCAACACTTCCCAATTGAAGGGACTTCTGAAGAGAAACCTGAGCAGACTTTACTTTAGCTCCTGTTGCCCAGGGGTAAGTCAACCTGACTTTCTCTCAGGGGGATCAGGCTGCCAAGGCCTGAATTCCCCCCAAACTCAAGGAGGGAGGGGAAAGGGTTTAGATAGAGACAGGAACCCCCTTTTCCCACATTCCTTTTCCCATTCTTCCCTGCCCATTATTTCCTTTTGATTTACCTGATTGAGTTGACATTAAAAGTTATCTGTTCCCCAGTGTGAGTGTGAGTGTGAGTGTGAGTAAACAGATAAGGGGAGACCCTTTGGTCTAGAGTAGTGGAGGGGGGACAAGAGGGACAAGAGTGAATCTGGGAGAGTGACTTTAGCCAAGGAGGGAAGGCAGAAGAGGGAAAAATCTTCAAACCCCCTCTCCTCTCTCTGAGCCAACTCATTACATCTGCTGTCTCCCCTGAACCCCACTTTGAGAAGTGGGTTCTCCTCTCTTTCCCCTTCTCCATACCAAAAGTCCAAACTTCCCTTGGGGTACAAATTTCCCTCTTTTTATCTTTTTTAATACAGTTATTAACTTAAGTATCCAGATCATTCTGACAAGATAGCCAAATGAGACATTGTTACAAAAGCCGTTGGAGCTGATACATTTATAAATCTAAGAGGGGAAAGAAAGGAAAACGAGGGGAGAACTAACGTAAAACCTAAAACCAAAGACTTTTACCCACAAAATCCTAAAACACTCAAAGATACCAGTCCCAGGGATGGGTTTAGCACAGATCAATATGAAAATTCCAATGACTGTCTATTCCCTGAACCAGAGACTGCAAAGCAATCTAAGGGAATGGGAACAGAAGAGTCTTTGATAGTGAAATATCACCAAGCAGTTCTCAAACTGAAATTAACACAAAAACAAACCTTTCCTCTGAGCAAGCTGTTATCTCACAGACAGTAGTGGTCCAAAGTGATACAGAGCTAGTTAATAATAGTGTATTGAATGGGGATGGAATTACTAAAGAGGGGATGAAGGGAAGTGATGCTCTCAAGGTGGCAGCACCAGAGGTATTAGAGTCAGATGTGCCACTTGTACTGTCTCTTTTGAACAACTACCAGGAGCAGGTGGTGGCTGTAACAGCCCAAATTCAAGCTCTGACAAAGAAGGTACAGGCTGGAGCCTACCCTACAGACAAAGGCCTTAGCTTCTTGGAAGTAAAAGACCAGTTGTTATTCAATGGACCTGAGCTACCTCATACTGGACAAAGCTTCAGGAAGTTCACTTTAGGAACATCCTACAATCCTGAGACTGATGGAGATTCAAACGCTTTTAGAGAAACTGCATCCTTTGGATCAAAAACCCAAGCATCAAATAGACAAATTGGTGAGAACAGCAGTGACAGGCAATCTCAGTGAAAATGATCCACTCCGATTTAAACCTCATCTTAGAAATATGATAAGCAAGCTAAGTTCTGAGGATGAGGATGATGAAGAAACTGAGGAAGGGCAGTCTGAGACTTCAGGAAAGGTCACAAAAGGAGCACCCAGGAAATGCATCCCACCATGTTTGGTTACAGTACATTATGGCAAAACAGGAGCTGAGGTAAAGTCTGCTCAGGTTTCTCTTCAGAAGTCCCTTCAATTGGAAAGTGTTTGGGGAAAAGATTTCCAGTCACCATCAGGAAAAATGGGTAAGCCTCAGGAGAAAGTCTTTTTCCCAACTTCTCTCTTTGGCTTCTCAAGACCGAGAGCCCTCACTGCTCTCCCAACCAGAGTCCTCTCCTCCTCCGGATTCCACTCCTAGGGACCCTCTCCCATCGAGGTGATCAATTTCACACACTCCAGCCTGGCACTTTTTCTCTAGTGCCAGCCTCTGTCACAGAAGAAGACTTGGTATATTGCTAGGACCATACTGAGAAACCTTTCTGACATGGTAGAATTTGTTGAAATTTATTGGTATTCTTTCATGGCCAACTTTATGCCATGATGAGGCATTTCAGGTATTATATAACCCCCATTGTATAGATAATGCTACTGAGTTAGAGAATTTGCTAAAGGTCACTCAGCTAGCAACTGACATCTTGCATAAAGATGAACCATCATAATTATGTGTATTTTAGTGAGTTTATTTACAATAGAGGGAATGAATTTCATTTAATCATCTACACTCTCTTATTTGGTTCCCTTTGTGCATGGATTTGTGAGATGACTGGCCAAGTTTAGGTTAACCTGGTTGATAAAAAAAAGAGAGTGGATCAAACTCTAGCATCTGAAGAAAAAGACCTATGATCCCAGGACTTCATGCAGATGAGTCCCCAGCCACAGATACTTTGACTTTGCCATCTAATAGCAGCAGCTGATGAGTTCCTTTTTTTTTCAATTTTTTCAATTTTTAATAGGTTAATCCCTTTACTAAGCCCAAAATAACCACCATCCTTTATCCTGTGGCAATATTTATGATTAGGGTAGAACTGACTCATCAGTGTTTATAAAGCCCTTATTCAGGTATTCCTAAGTAATAAAACACCTCTAAAGTCAATTAAGTAGTGAGTAGTTTAGGGCATCATCCCTTGCCGTTTTGTGACATTCCACTCCTGTTTTCTGCCCTGTTGTTCTCATTTTCCTCTGCACACCTATTCTCAATCATTATTTCTATGAGATAAGCATTGGACTTTGGACATATTTTAGACTTGGAAAGAAGGAAGGAGAGGTTTCAAAATATTTTACTGTAGCAGTTTCAGCATCTGAGTAATGACGACTGTCTTTTTTGCCTTCATCAAGGAAGAACAAATTTGGAAAGAGAGATTATCCATTGTGGTGGAAGCAATATACTAAGGTCTTGCCTTATGAAGATTAGGGTAGACTTTTTGTTTTTGTTTTCCTTAAAAGGTACTGAAACTGTCTTTTTCATCTTAGGAGACTGATGCTCAAACCATTGGCACATCTTGGTTACCTAAATAGAAAAACAGCCAAGACACAAAGGGCTCTATCTTCCTCAGGCTTCTAACCACAGATCAGCAACAAAAGAATAGTGCTTGACTGAATCAAGACTGTCTCAATAAAGAATATTCTTTCTTTGATTTTTTAGGGGAAAAATCCCTTACCTTTCCTCTTAAAATTGATACCATTTCCAAGACAGAAGAGCAATGAAGGCTAGGAAACTAGGGTTTAGAATTAAGTGACTTGTCCAGGGTCATATAGCTAGGAAGTGTCTGACAGCAAATTTGAACCCAGGACCTCTCATCTCCAGACCTGACTCTCTATCCAATAAGCTACCTAGCTGCCCCTCTTTCCATTTTTAATGTCCTTCCCTTGATATGGTGAAGTAAATCTCCTTTTGTTAGAAGGGTTACAAGGGATGTAATTTTATTTCAAATTTAAACCTAAAGTACTAGCCTATACTAATAAAACTATTGAGAGGGAGAAGAAGAAGAGAATGAGGAGGCAGAAAAGGAGAAGAAGAGGAGGAGGAAGAAGAAGAGGAGGGGGATGAGAAGGAATGAGAAGATAAGGAAGAAAAAGAGGAAATGAGTAATGAGAAGAAAGAAAGAAAGAAAGAAAGAAAGAAAGAAAGAAAGAAAGAAAGGGAGGAAGAAAGAAAGGGAGGAAGGAAGGAAGGAAGGAAGGAAGGAAGGAAGGAAGGAAGGAAGGAAGGAAGGAAGGAAGGAAGGAAGGAAGGAAGGAAGGAAGGAAGGAAGGAAGGAAGGAAGAAACTTAAAAAGGATTTCTGCCCAAGTTGTGTAGTTTTCTGTCACTCAAGAGTATTTGGGAACTCACTTTAGGAAAGAAAATAAGAAGAGTAGAAGGAAGGGGTACAAGAAAGGTACAAGAAAGTAAAAGGAAAAATTCTTTGGATTTGAGAATTATAATTTTTTTATTACCATGACATATTAATCACCACCAAGTTCTTCATCAGAAAGTTGGAATCTTTTCTTCTAAATTGTATGGCTTTCTGTCACTAAATAGAGTAGAGGAGTATACTTTAGGATAGCAACTGGGGCGTGAATTCTAGAAGAGGCACATTATTTAAGCTACGTTTTGTGTGGGCATGTTCCCACAGTGCCCTCTACTGCCAGACCATTGCTGAGCAGTTACTGCACAGTAACTTAGTTGAAGTTAGTAATTGTAAACTAGGAGTCTACTAGGGGGTCTTGGGGAACCCTTTCCCCGTCTTAGTTCATTCATGAGTAACCTGGAACTGAGTGGCAGAAAGCACATACTAGTCCTGCTTTTGCCATTAATTGAGTGCCTATGCAAGTTATATAATCACAGAATCCTAGAAGTGAGATCTGGGAAAGACCTAAGAGATCCTCTAAACCTACCCTTCATCATTCAGATGAACAAAACTGAAACCCAGATGGGTAAATTTATTTGTCCAAAATTGTACAATTAGCTGGTGAGCGAACCTGTTTTAGAGTCCATGCGCTCATTACCAATTCATTGCACTCCCCATTATATCATGATGCCAGAAACAAATTTCCTCATTTTAAAAATTAGAAATATGATCTCTGATTTATCTAAGTGGATTTTTTTGTAAAGAAAAAATGAAAGGTCCTCTAGGTGCAATGGATAGAATATGCATAGATGTGGAGTCAGAAAGAACTGAATTTGAATGCTACCTCCAAAACAGCTGTAGGAGGCAGGTGCTATAAATTATCCCCATTTTACATATGCAGTAACTTAGGTAAAGAGGGGTTATATAATTTGCTGAGAACACAGCTAGAATGTGTCTGAGGTAGGATAATACTAAATGAATTAAAGATAACAATATTATAAAGGCTATTCAAAGATGAAATTTGGGGTATTTCTTTTCTTAAAGGAGGAGAAAAAGGAACATCCATATAAATCAGTAAAATACAAAATCAGTAAAGCATCAAAAAGAAGGAGAAGTAAACTGTCTGGAGGCATTATAGTATTAAGTAGAAAAAACCCACAGGATCTGGAGTTAGGGGACCTGGGTTCAGTTCCTATGTCTGCTTTTTATCAGCTGTTTGACCTGAAGCAAATCACTGAGTATATGTCAGCCTCAGTATTATGTGCAAAAAGGGTTAATAAAAATTATGCTGCCTCTCTTACAGGAGTGTCATGAGGACAGTGGTTTGTAAATCTTTACATCCTATAGAAATCAGAGCAGGTACTATTATTATAATTCCCCTTTAGAGAGAGATATTTAGAGAATAACTATGACCTTTAAGCTTATACTTCAGATTTCAATATTTAGTACTGGGAAAACAGACAGGCTTGATACAGTAGAAAGAGAGTTGGATTTAGTCAGAGAATCATAGTTTGAATACAGGTCAATCACTATCTGGGTAACCTTGAGTAAGTCCTTTGACTCTTCAGATGTATTTCCTCAACTGCCAAATTAGAGTATTGTCCTACATGACCTTTAATCTTCCTTCCAGCCTAGAATCAATAAAAGTGTTCTGTATTTTAGAATGTTTCCCTATGGAATGGTCTTTTAGAATGATTTCCCTAGAATCAATAAAAGTATGTTCTTGTTTCCCATAAACAAACACTAAAAGGATGAAGGGAGAGGTCTGGGCACCATAGCAGCAGCTGCCTTCAAAATAAAGGAGCTATCCCTGGTGCTGGAAACACTAGTTGAGGGATATACTTCAGAACCATCATATTAAATCAGTTCTAGAGCTGGAAGGGACCTTAGAGGTCATCTAATTTAGTCCAACCCCCTCATTTTGAAGCTGAAGAAACTGAGACCTTGGGGGGGGGGGTGGATGTGGTTAAGTAACTGGCACCCTAGGCACACATAGCTAATAACTTTCTAAGACAGGATTTGAGCCTGTCTCTTCCTGGTTACAATTTCAACAGTTTACATATCATAGTTGTTGATTCTTACTATTATTGGTTGTTGCTGCTATTATTGTTGGGACATGGGTGGGGGGGGTAGATGGGATTTTCTCAGCTTCAAACAGTTGGAAGGGCTCTTCACCTAAGCATGCCTGGGAGCCCAAGGGAACCATTTATATACATAAGTATTATCCTTTATCCTCTGGAAAGATACTAAAGGGAGATTTTTCTGGACCCTGAAAATGATTTGCAGAAGACCTGCTAGCATCCATGCTGTGGCCATGATATTCATTCATCTTTTGTAAGAGGAAGGCTGTCAGACTTCTGTAATATAATTTCATTGTGGGAGAAACATTTCAAACCCAAGCTCTGGTACAATGGGAAAAGCCCTGAACATAAAGGCAGTATTCCAGGCATTGAGATCATCATTTCCTCTCTTTGGACCTCAATTGCCTTATCTGGATAGTGGGAATAATAGGATCCCTCTAGTGAATCAGATTCTTGAAGTATGTTCAATTTTTGGTGTCAGATTTTATGATTGACAGAGATGGTTTTTAGACTAAATATCTCAGATTTACTCTGCTACTCCAAGGAAAACAATGCTCTTTTAGCCTGATGGTTTAGGAGAATGAAGCAGGACAAATTGAGGGTATCAAATTCTGACTCATAAAATTATTAGCTATGTGATACTGTGCAATCTTAACATCTCTGAGCCTCAGTTTCCTCATCAGAAAAATGAAGGTGTTGGGCTAAAAGTCCTCAAAATCCTAGAGCCTGTGTCTCAGAGAGTCAGGATAGTATGAAAATCACTGAACTGAAAGTCAGAAGAACAAACAAAGAAATATATATTGCATGATATCACATATATCAGAATGTCACTTGTCATCTTGGGGAGAGAGAAGAGGAGAGCAGGAGAGACTATGGCTTGCAAAATGTCAGGAAATGATGATTAAAGATTATATTGACATGTAATGTGGAAAAACATAATTAAAAAGAAAGGCATGTGATCTGGGTTTTCTTCATCTGAAAAATGAGGATACCAATATTAAAATTCCTACCTCAAAGGGCCATTAGAAGGAAAATGCTTTGTAAACTATAAAATACAAAATAAATGTGAGCTATTATTCTCTACCACTCTGTGTTACCGTGAATGAGTGAATCCATTTTTCTGAATCTCAGTTTCCCTACATCATAATGAGAGATTGTATATTATATGATGCCTGAAGTCTTTTCCAGCTTGACAATTTTATGAGTCTATGATTATGTTGTGCATCATAGAAAGGAAACCTGTCTATCATGTCTAGGGAAGAATCTTTCCAATGCAAGCCAGCAGGTGGCATTGAGAGAGCAGATAACACCACTTTGGACTCATCCTCAAACTGCCAGGAATTTGTCCAATTAAGACTGGTGGAAGAATACTGTGCTGAAAGGAATAATGAACTGGAGGAATTCCATGTGAACTCTAATGACCTCCAGGAAGTGATGCAGAGCAAAAGGAGCAGAACCAGGAGAGCATTGTACACAGAGACTGATACACTGTGGTTCAATCGAATGTAATGGACTTCTCTACTAACAACAATGCAATGACCCAAGACTATCCTGAGGGACTTATGAGAAAGAACACTATCCACAGCCAGAGAAAGAACTGTGGGAGTAGAAACACAGAAGAAAAACAACTGCTTGATCACATGTGTTGATGGGTATATGATTGGGGATGTTGACTTTAAATGATCACCCTGGTGCAAATGTCAATAATAGGGAAATAGGTTCTGAACAATGAAACATGTAAAACCCAGTGGAATTGCTCCTTATCTCTGGGAGGGGAGAGGGAAAGAACATGAATTATGTAATCATGGAAAAAGATTCTAAATTTATTAATTAAAAAAATAATTTTTTAAAAGACTGGCAGAGGTGAGTTCCCATGGCAGAGTAGGAAAGAGCACACTTTAAGTCCAAGAAGGCCAGTTTTTCATCTATTTTCTTCAAGCTTTCACTTTGGAAATTCCAAGTTGTCTAAAAGAAAATTCCCCTTCTAAATGTCAGTGCAAAAAGTTAAAAGGAAAGGCGGAGGAGGTAGATAGAATATAGTAGAATTGGATTCTAAATGACTGGATTTGAATTTTCATTCTATGTGACCTTGGATAAATCATTTAATCTGAATCTCAGTTTCCTTATCTACAAGATGAGAGCATTAAACTAGAAGATTTTAAAAGCCTCTTTCTGTTTTAAATTCTGTTATACATGCAAAAATTTAAAAGGAACTGAATTCACGGTATCATTACTAGAAACCATTATTATTATTAGCTTTATTAAAAATAAAACTCTGATAACAATAATGAATAGATTGGTTGGAGGCATTCTACCCATCATGCTATAGCTATGGCATTCATCTTTTGTAAGAGGAGCTGATGGCCTCCTGCAACAATTCTATTGTGGGAGAAATAATAATAATAATACATTGTATTTGTGGAATGCTTTATACCTTTTCAAAGCCCTTTCATATGAATTTTCTCATTTGATCTTTTCAACAGTGTTGTAAGGTAGGCACAGGAGACATTATCCAAAATTTACAGAGGAAATTGAAGCAAAAATGAAGAAAATCGCTTGCCTAGCTAAAGTCATATACCTATTGGTAATGAAAGCTTTTAGTCCCTCATCTTCTTTGGAGGAAAGATGTGAATTTAATAGTAATAACTAGCATATTCAGGGAGATAGATGCTATTATTATTTCATTTTACAGATCAGGAAATTGAGACAAACAGAGGTTAAGGGACACCCACAGTCAACAGTCAGTTAAATATCCAAGGCAGGATTTGAACTCAGATCTTCCTGACTCCAAATCCTACTTTCTACCCACTGTACCATTTAACTGCCTATCAGAGAATCATTTTCCTGTGGAAGGATATAAACCAGCATCAAAAAAGATACTACTCCAGCCAATTCTTCTCTTAAAGCAGGGTAATATGGTTAGAAGAGTACTGAATTTGGAGTTAAAAGAAGAGTTTCTAGTTGTAGTCTTACTACCAGCTGTATGATCCCTGAGCCTCACTTCCTTCATCTATAAAACAGAAATCATTACACATGCATTAAATAACTAGCAAGGCTATTTCAAGATTCAAATGAATATCCACAATGCACTCTGTGAACCTTAAAGTACTATGTAAATATGTATTCTTAATATTCTTATTAGAATCATGTGGGAACAAGAGGTGATACGATAGTCATTCTTGTCCACCTCACTCTCCACCATCATTAGATCTCATTTTTTTAGCAACTAATTTCAGATATCTCCTTCCATCAGAGAAATGGGGTTTGTGTTCAGGAGTCTCACATTGGTGTGTATCAACCTTTCTTGGTATCAGGAAAATTCTTGGTAGAATAGAACACTCAGGATATAGTATATGTAACAGAATCTAGAGCAGGAATAGTTCTTATAATCAATTAGCTTCATGACCTTATTTTATAGATAGGGAAACTAAGACTAAGAGAAAATAAAAGATTTGCCCAAATGAAGGAATTGAGAGTATTGGGACAGCAAGTGTTAATTATGGGAACTGAGTGAACCATACTGACTCCATCTTGTGACTCATTTCTGGAGCTATTCTATTCAATTATGAACCTAGTCCAAATTCTGTCCTGTGAGAAAAGTTTATTCAATTGTGGGAAAAGGGAGAAAACCTTATTGCATTGTTTAAATCTAACCCTGTGTGGCTGGGCAACTGGACCACCTGTTCCTGCTGTTTAGAGTCCCTTAACAAAGGACTTGGGTTATGGTGACCAGAAACACAGTCAGAACCTAAGATTGCTGTAAGGAATTTTCTCATAAATGTACATAAATGTATGTAACCTATATGCTTTATCTGAAAACTGGTCCTATACTGATCAATTAAGCATGGTTTCCATGTTCCTTTGGTTGTATACAGACATTTATAGGGAGTGGGACCCCTCTTTGTTCTGAATTCAGGGAATTGTACCTATTCACTTGCCCTTCCCAACTTGAAAAATCTCTTATCTTTCACCCACTTAGAAATCAGATTGCCTTATGGGTTATTATTGTTTACTTTCAATTAACTGGACTTATTTGAATTGTTTTTAATGTATAAAAGTCAGTCTCCCCCTGTATTCAGGGTCCAGGTCTAAGCTGAGGAAGGGACCTGGTCCCGATTTGTTAGGCATTTGACAAGCACTGCTCGATAAATCAATATACTCAGGAAGATCAAACTTTTATTTCCTTAGTCATTTCATCTTTTACCCATTATACAAGGTCACACAGTGAAAAATCAAGTCTGGGAGCTTCAAATAATTACTACATTTGACTTCCTCTGCTTTCCCTCATTTTGGGGTCTGTGAGTAATGAACATGTCCATTCAGGCCACCTGGGTCATATGCTTGAGGGATGTTTATTAATGTTTTCCCTATAACCAGGCTGGATTCCACATTGGTAGTTGCTTATTACACTATAGTCTCATTACCCAGAATCAGGGGTAATGGCAAGCATTTGGAAGTAGGAAGTGATTCATTGGCCTCCTCAGCTCTACTCTACTTCATCTTAACACTTAAGTCTGAGTTCATTTCATAGTGTAACATAGATGGGGGTGCATCATAGGGAACTGCCCCCCTAGTTCACCTTTAGATCATATATTCATAACCAATTAGCCCCAGTAAATAAGTCAGCTCACCTCCCCCTCTACTGGAGTCAAGCCCTTTCATCAGAGGATCTTTGTGTCATTCCTGGATTCAGGATCAGTTAGAGCTAAAAACCCTGGTCCAGCACACAAACTCTATACCATGGCAGGCACCCAAAGGTTCCTCCTTACAGGTTCTGCCATACTGCTAAATGAGGAGGCAAAGACCACAACAGATATAGGAAGTCCCTAGTTGAAAGTTCTTCTATTGAAAGTGAAAGAAGATAAAAGCCCTGACTACTTCTGCTAATTTTATAAGAGATACTACCTACTTGTCCCTATTTGATTACTATTTTCAAACCATCTTCTCTATGTCCTTTGAAGAATTAAACGGCAATGTCCAGGATGAGTGAGCTTCATCTGATATATTCTAGAGGCAAGAATATGATACCCAGCTAGATTAATGGAACAGCAAAATCCCAAGGACAGAAAGCAACAGTCCTGGCCAGAATGTCAGGAACCCTGAAACATAAAAGGAAAAATTTCCATTAACTTGTCTTCTTCCGATCTCAGGCTCTGAGGCTATAGTGAGGACTGTCATCAAACCATTCATTCCACTGGGATAGAAGAAGAAGAACTTTCCTTCTAACTAAACTTCCAGTCACAAGGAGGCACCCAGCCAGTGCAGTTACAGTCACTGAGGACAAATTAAGCCCTTTCTCATATGCACATCACCCATATATTTATATATCTTATAATTACTACCCTTTTCATTTGCAAGGCTATAAATGTTATTTCTTTTTTCTTTTGGGTGGGGGAGGGAATGTTCTATAATGGACAGAGAGCTAGCCTCAGAGTCAGAAAGACCTAGCTTCAAATTCTGTCTCTAACACAGACCAGCTGTGTGACCATGGGCAAGTCACTTAACCTCATTTGCTTAGGCATTGCCTTTCTGTCTTAGAGTTGTCATGAAGACAAAAAGTAACAATTAAAAAAAATAACCGAGGAAATTCTCTAAAACTGTGAATTGGAGAGGAAATACTGACCCTGAGGAAATTATGGCTCTTTCATTCATTCTCCTACCCTAAATACTCACTAGAACCCACTCAGGCAGACTTGACATTATTATTCTCAGTGTCTAAGGGCAGATTTGAACCCAGGACATCCCATCTTCAGACCTGGCTTTTTATCCACTGAGCTACCTAGTTGCCCCTATGACCTTGTTTTTAAAAATCATTTCTTTTATATTCCTATGAATTTCATTTTATGGTTTTAAAAACATTTTTCTAAGAAGAGTCCCACAGGTTTCACCAGACTGCCAAAGGGATCCTTGATACAGAAAGGTTAAGAGTCCCTGGCTTACAGGTAGACTGGACACCATTTAGTACAACTCTCTAGTTTTATAGGTAAGAAACCTAAGGTTCAGAGAAGGGAGGAGACTTATGTTGGGTCACACAGCTAGTATGTGAAGCCCAGGTCTCTTCTCCCTCATCTATGCCCTTCTTATTGTGTCACATTCCTTATCTACTCAGTCTCTCTGTCTTTTAGATGCACTAGTAGTCCAGCCTATTGAGAAGATTTTCCAGCCTTAAAAATCTCCAAAGGAGTAGATTGCAAAATCAGTCATCCATTCCAAGGTTTAACCATTACTTTTAAAGAATAATAGTGCCCATGTCCTTTTGGCTGTATTCTGTGTTAAGCAATGATGTATTGGCAAGTTGCCATTATTGTTTGGTGATTTTTGGTTGTTCAATAGTGTTCAACTCTTTGTGAACCCATGGACCATAGCAGGCCAGTGTTGTCCATGGGGTTTTCTTGGCAGAGATATTGGGGTGGCTTGCTATATCCTCCTCCAGTAAATTATGGTAAACACAGATTAAATGACTTGCCCAGGTTTGCTTTCTGAGATCAAGTTTGAACTCAGCTCATTCTGACCTTTCTGACTCCAGGATCAATGTTCTATCCACTGAGCAATCTAGCTGCCTCTTAGATGAACAGAGGTTAAGTGATTTGCTCAAGGTCATGCACACCAGAATTGAGCTCAGGTCTTCCTGACTCTATGTTCTGCACTTTATCCACTAAAACACCCAGCTTCCTTGGTGATTTTTATTATATTCTAATTCTATGGCTTTAGGGTGGTTCTAGGCTTCCTTATATTTATGTTTCTTATTACTGTTCACACCTGGAACAAAAGCCAAGGAAGAGAGAAAAAAAGAGGGGAAGGATAAAGATAGAGAATGAGAGAGGTATAGCTGCTAGAAGGAGAGGTTAATGATAGAAAGGAAGAAAGAAAAAAGGAAAGAAAAGGAGGAAAGGAAGGAAGGAAGAAAGGAAGGAAAGAAGGGAGGGAGGGAGGAAGGAAGGAAGGAAGGAAGGAAGGAAGGAAGGAAGGAAGGAAGGAAGGAAGGAAGGAAGGAAGGAAGGAAGGAAGAAAGGAAGGAAGGAAGGAAGGAAGGAAGGAAGGAAGGAAGGAAGGAAGGAAGAAGGGAAGGAGGGAAGGAAGGAAGGAAGGAAGGAAGGAAGGAAGGAAGGAAGGAAGGAAGGAAGGAAGGAAGGAAGGAAGGAAAGGAAGGAAGGAAGGAAGGAAGAGGAAGGAAGGGGAAGGAAGGAAGGAAAGGAAGGAAGGCAGGCAGGAAGGCAGGCAGGAAGGAAGGAAGGAAGGAAGGAAGGAAGGAAGGAAGGAAGGAAGGAAGAGGAAGGAAGGAAGGGGAAGGAAGGAAGAAAGGAAGGAAGGAAGGAAGGAAGGAAGGAAGGAAGGAAGGAAGGAAGGAAGGAAGGAAGGAAGGAAGGAAGGAAGGAAGGAAGGAAGGAAGGAAGGAAGGAAGGAAGGAAGGAAGGAAGGAAGGAAGGAAGGAAGGAAGGAAAGGTAAAATGAATAACTTACCTAAGGGCCTGGTGACTCCATTTGCTTCAGGAAGAGATGGGGAACCTGCTAACAAGAATATAAAGGTGAGTGTCCTGAAGTCCTTGAGTCATCCTACTTCTGAACAGTAATAGTATGAAAAAGATTGGGTAATGAATAGTTTATCCCATTTAGATCTCAACAGGAGGGCAGACAGCTCAAAGCTTTAAAGCAAAACCTACTCAGAGAGACCATCTGTTGTTTCCCTTCTCCTCCTCCTCCCTCCAAGTATTCTTTCTGTTAAGGGTAATGAAAGACCATTCCCACTCACCCCATATTGAGTTGCCCGATCTTGCCACCTCGACAACATTCCTTGTATCTTTTACTTCCTCTCTTCTCATACAGACCCTATCCTTGTCAGACCCTAATTATTTTCTACCGGGACTATGGTAGTCTCCTAACTGACCTCCCTGTCTCAAGTCTCTTGCCTTCTTGAATCCATTCTCCTCCACACAGTCAATAAAGTCATCTTCCTAAAGACCTAAAAAGTAGATCTGACCATGCTATCCCTCTGCTCAATAAACTCCAGGGGCTCCCTGTTATTTTAAGAACCAAATATACACTCCTTTGTTGATCCTCAGTCTATTTCTTCTGCCATGGAAAAGCTTAATGTGTAATAAACACATTGCTCGGCTTCATGTACTCTATAGCATAAACATGGAACTTCATACTGTTACTCATACACAAATACTTCATTTCCATCTCTGCTTTTGCACAGATGGTCTTCTAGGCCAAGAATGCATTCCTAAAAGCTGCTCTTAGAATCCTTAGTTTCCTTCAAGTTTAGCTCAGGCAATTCTTCCTACATGAAGCCTTTCCTGATTCCCTCAATTTCTGGTACCTTCATCACTAACTCCAAAAAATGACAAAATTGCCTAATACTTATTTTGTATGTAACTCTGTATGTACATATTATTTTCCCATTTAATTGTAAGGTCCTTGAGGACATGGATTATTTTACTTTTATCACTGTATCCCCAATGCCTCGCACAATGTCTGGCACATAGGAGAGGCTTAATAAATGTCTGATGAATCAACCAACAGACATTTATTAAGCCTCTCCTATGTGCCAAACATTGTGGAATGTGGGAAGATAAGCTTGTATTAAAAATTGTTTAAATTTTTCTAAATTAAAAATAATTTAAAATGTGAAGCTCAACTAATAAATATATTAAGGTAAAGCTATTGGGGTTGTATTCCCAACATACAGCTACCCTCTCAATATCCAATCTGATTATTGCTTTTTCTTGAATTCTCTGACCCTTTTTAGCTGCCCTTCTTGTTTCAGGATATATTTCATCAAATAACCCTTCTCTCTTGCATCATCACTTTCTTCTTCTTCACCTACAAACATGCCTAGGTTGCTTCTATCCTTTTTTTTCAACCATGATCCTCATTTGAGCTGACCTCCCATCTATCTTCTCTCTTAATGACTTATTTCCTCACCACCTTCTCTTTCCTTAGAACCCTACTATGTGGTCCCCACCCTCTCCACCTTACTACTGAAAGTGCTCTCTGCAAGATCACCAGAAATGTCCTAAATCCACCAATCACAAAATCCATTAACCAAATAGAAAGTGAATTGAATCTTTCCTCCAAAGATATTATTGAAGACCTCATACTCTCATCATCATTAAGTTCTTTTACCTCTCCGGGCAATAGGACCCAAATCCAGAACATGAGCTGGATTGATGGTAACTTCACTTCGGTGTTGAATTCCAGAGCAAGACTGTTAGAGAGGAAAATTCCCATTAGATAAGCTTCTAACTGGAGATTTCCAACTAATATGTACACCTGACTCCATCAGCCCTAACATTGGAAACAGTCCTGCTTTCAATATATCTACCATTATTCAGAAAACTGTAACTTTCCCTTCATCAGGGATGCTGTTCATATTGTGTCTTTGTCTGAATTTTTATCTTTATCAGCCCCCAAAGTGTCCTCAATTGGATCCCCAACATTTTATAACAAATTTAGATTCATACCTTCCAGACCACTCGCTTAATTCACCCCATGATACAAGACCTCATTTACCTCCCTCCTTTTCCCATATACTTTATTCA
Organism: Monodelphis domestica; assembly: GCF_027887165.1. Taxonomy (NCBI): domain Eukaryota; kingdom Metazoa; phylum Chordata; class Mammalia; order Didelphimorphia; family Didelphidae; genus Monodelphis; species Monodelphis domestica. The sequence goes on along the minus strand of NC_077233.1, from coordinate 231,397,581 downwards.
AGTAAGTAAACTTTCTTCAGCTTTGATTCCCATCTCTCAGTTCCAATTAATTCTCTATTCTGGATTGCCATGAAAGATGAATGAAATATCCATTTTCCCTTGGCTTGACATTTCTTTTTCTGATGTGAAAAACCCTTTCCCACACATAGTATCCCTGCTTTAGTGGAATGAGTTAAAGGTATCTTCTCATTTATTTCTCAGTGATCTAAA